>NW_008705330.1:637518-648246 GCF_000326865.2 Helobdella robusta | reverse complement strand
ATCTGTTAACATCCATGCTAGTGTTCAAAATGGAAATAATTAGCAAATGAAATGGATGGTAGGCTGTAAATGGGAGGCGATCATTCATCATTAACCTACCTTTCTACTCAATGCAAGGTACATGTACTCTCTCTACGTCGTCCCAATCAATGATAATCCAGCAGATATATCAATTGCTGTGCACTTAGATATATATATCATATATGTACTTAGATATATATATATATATATATATATAATATATATTATTGTATATATATATATATATATATATATATATGTATATATATATATATATATGTGTATATATATATATATTGAGTCAGATGATTTTATTTAAAAACATTTGTTTGTAGGCCTCTTTTCGTAGCTATAACAGTACAGTTATGCTTCAGACGGTCATGCTTACTTGAAGGATTTAGGAAGTGTATGTATATGACGTTTGAAAAACAATGTAAACTTTATGCAACAATTGGAATTTGTTTGTTGCGTTAGACCATGAAAAAGACAAGAACATATGAAACAATTAAAATAGAAACCAAAAGATTACTAACTATACAACTGTATGCATGAATTTAGAATATATGAAAATGCTAACAAATCAAAGGAATGACCAATCATCCTAATGAAGATGTGGACATGATCCGCAAAGGTAGGTGTGAATAATTATATGAACAACAAAATGTACGAAATACGAACATATATTTAAAATAATTTAATTCAATAACATTGCTAGCCTTATAAATTATTTCAATAATTTATTATTGTTATTAACTGGAAATAAAATTGTGCGTTCGTGAAGTAAAATGAATTGCTTAATGTTATATCAGTGAATTATTTGGTCGTGTGGCAACTCATCTGTCCACGTGACTGCTGCTTCCTATCTAGAATCTTCTTTCGTCTCGTGCGCTCCGTCCAATTTCTCATCCTGCATGCATGGTTGCATGCAAGTAGGATGTTAATATTCTCCAAGCCATTCATGGCGCTCTCAAGTCTCTTACATCTTATCCGCTTCCATGCTCGAACGAACCTCGTCGCTCAGCATGTCTCCCTGTTTACTTGCTCTCCTCCGTTTCGCATACGCACACATGTGCCCATAAACTATGGGATGGATGTATTTAATAGCAGCTGGGTACTTGGTTATTTATGGGGTGGCTTCGTACATAGCAATTAAACGTTCCCTATCTTCAGAGTCGAAGATTCAATTTTTTTCAAAATATTAACAATATAAAACTATTCCAACTTGTTTTTTTCGAGAATTGGAATCGTGGTGTCCCGGGCGGCCGTTAACCTTGGCATGCAACTTTGTCCATGACACATTTTCAACATTTCTTTCTAAATTACGGGTCTCCGGCTAATTTCGTTTTATCATTATTTTGAAATATAATTTTTAACTTGAAGCAAATTGTATCATATATGTGTGTGCATGTACGTTCAGGGCATCCTCATTGCCACCGCTGTAATCATTTTCATGTCCACTTTCATAAAACTCAGTAGCATTATTTACTCCAATCAGCCAATCATCATCACCATCGTCGTCATCATCACCATCATCATCTTTCTTTTCCTTCTCGTCAACAACAAATGTGTTCGAAATCAATATGTTCGTTGGTATCAAAAACTCATCAACATCGTTAACGTTGTTAACATCATCATCGTCGTCATCATTGTCCTCATCATCGTCGTCATCATTATCATCATCATGAAATCGTCGTAATTGTGACTTAATTGTTAGCAATTTGCATCGTTTGTAAGCAACCTACCCCCCTTATCATCATCATCATCATCATCATCATCATCATCATCATAAGTGCCGTATGGTCATCAAGATCATCACCATCAACATTATTATCATCACCACTACTGTTTCAATATTATCATTACCATCATCACCGTCATCATCAGACTGACTGACTAAATGAGTGAAAGTCAGTCAGTCAGTCAGTCAGTCAGTCAGTCAGTCAGTCAGTCAGTCAGTCAGTCAGTCAGTCAGTCAGTCAGTCAGTCAGTCAGTCAGTCAGTCAGTCAGTCAGTCAGTCAGTCAGTCAGTCAGTCAGTCAGTCAGTCAGTCAGTCAGTCAGTCAGTCAGTCAGTCAGTCAGTCAGTCAGTCAGTCAGTCAGTCAGTCAGTCAGTCAGTCAGTCAGTCAGTCAGTCAGTCAGTCAGTCAGTCAGTCAGTCAGTCAGTCAGTCAGTCAGTCAGTCAGTCAGTCAGTCAGTCAGTCAGTCAGTCAGTCAGTCAGTCAGTCAGTCAGTCAGTCAGTCAGTCAGTCAGTCAGTCAGTCAGTCAGTCAGTCAGTCAGTCAGTCAGTCAGTCAGTCAGTCAGTCAGTCAGTCAGTCAGTCAGTCAGTCAGTCAGTCAGTCAGTCAGTCAGTCAGTCAGTCAGTCAGTCAGTCAGTCAGTCAGTCAGTCAGTCAGTCAGTCAGTCAGTCAGTCAGTCAGTCAGTCAGTCAGTCAGTCGGATAAACAGATGGACAGATAGATATGTCAGCAAATAGATTGATACACGAATAGAATGGATGGGTAGATAGATAAAATGTGTTCTATGAAAGCTACGAGGACTGCAAGGAAGCAGCAGGCATCCATCCGGACGATCGCTGATATAAGTTGCAGATTTACTCTAGTGATTATTTGAGCACAGATTCTTTCATTCACTAAGGTCGTCATCAGCATCATCATGAACATTATCATCATCATCGTCGTCATCATCATCGTTATCATCATCATCATCATCGTTATCATCCTCATCATCATCTTGTTTTAGTAATTCATCATCGTTTTTGTATTTTTATTACAAATGCAGTCATTATTGTGATAAGCCTCATTTAAGCTACCATCTTCATCCAATTCCTCGTCATGGTCGTGTTGAATGTTGTTCTTTAGTCTTTGTAATCAACATCGTCCTATCACCATCAGATCATTATCATATCACCATCATCAGCAGTAGCATCATTATCATCATCCTCAACAACAACGACATCATGTCATCGTTGTCATATCACATTTGTTTATTTAATTTTTAATAGTTGGAATCTCATTTAAAGTTATATTATCAATGAAGAATTTCAACTTGCGACTCTAACTACTTCCTGGTAATCATTCCATCCAAGTCCAACCCACCCTCTCTCCAACCAATCATTAACACTTCTCTACTTAAAATTTGAAGGTTATTAAACAAAATATCAATTCGTTCCACATTTAACAGTCATCTTCTTCCAGATTTCTTACGTAACTGATTAAAACTAACTTACATTGCCGCGGTCCAAAGATAGAGGGAACAATTAAACCACACAAAATATTAAGATTAATGTTTCTATTTATTTGTTTGTTATTTATTTCTCAACAATTTTTAATAATTTGTTATTCATTTGTTTATCTATTCATTCTATATTGTGTACAAAATATTGTTGTCATTACAAACGTATTTACACGTGCAATTTCCACACTTCAAAGACCTCATTAGTGGGCATCCTTTATAAGTTTTTTTTATAAGATGGTAAAATTGAGCCAGCTCTAAAAATGTAAAATAGTTGGATAAAAAATTAATTTGTAATTTATTATTTTTTTTTTGAAAAAATATTCTGTTGAATGGCGGTCTTCTCTTGACTATACAGGACCTCGTTCCTTCTCTCTCATTTTATTTCATTTCATTTTACTTCACTTTTTGTTTTATGTGATGAAATGATAATTAGATTCACAAATAATCGCAATCAGAGATTTACAATCCTTAATGACAACAATCCTCACCCCTTTATTGACCATCAACGAGTTCAAATTCTTCATTTATATATTCAACATCACCAACATTATTTAGAACTATCCATTTTAAATTTTAACAAAATTTTTAATTTATTCTCGTTTCCATCACAATTGATCACCAAAGTTTTTTGTTACATACATCATCATGTCATCATCATCGTCCTCATCGTTTCATCATCTTCATTATCATTATCATGTTATTAACACACAAACAAATCCATCTTATGTTTTATCGTAACTCCGTTTCCAGTCATCATCCTTCTATCATCAACAGCTGCCACATCATCCACAGTCATCAGATAATATCACTCTCATAACATTCACCAGCATCATCGTCATCCAATCATCATCGTCTTCAGATTCGTTGTTATTTTCTTTAATCTTTCTTTCATCGCTGTTTCGTTTGATCATTTTGTTGGTTGAAATAATAATAATATACATTTTAATGCATCTAAATGTTGTCAGAATTTGTGAAAAAAGATTTTCTTTCAAACTTTAAAAAATTATTTCTTATAATATATTTAAAGATTCGTACAAAGATTTAAATCGTTTGATATAAAAGTAAACATGCATACATGTATTTTACTTCTGTTTGAACATGGCGTGTCCTCCTCTTTGCGATGGTCATAATTGAATCACGTTTAGCAGGTTGACGGAGGATTAGCAAGGGCCGACCCAGCAAACTTTCAATTAATTCTTCCATTCTTCTCTTTTTATTTATGTTCTTGCTCCTATAACGTTGCTGTTACTGCTTACCGTCCATAAAATGTTCAATGACGGATGTTTTAACATTTGATGTTTTAGTCTAAAGACAAGATAATTTGATTTGTTATCTGTTACTGATCATTTCATAATAAATTTTTTTTATTGAAATTAAATAATTCAATTGCTATAAAAGTGCAGCTAATATCTTTCTATTTGATATTTATTATTATTTTGTTTTAGTTATTATTATTATTATGTGTTCTTTTTTAAAGGGATTGCAGTTACCATGAAGGTGCTCTGGTGTGATTTGTTGAAATCAAAATAACCTGTTCGTGTTTAACTATTTATTGCTTGCTAATTAAACTTTATTATTATTTTTATTTAATTACTTATCTACTATCAATACTTATTCCTTCATATCATCATCTATTTATTTATTCATGCACCTATATTTATTTAATTATTTTATTTTTTAAAATTTGGTTTAAATGTTTTGACTTGCATTAGACTACTCCAAAGCCACTACCAGCAAAAAAAATAATTTAAGAAGCCGCTTCGAAGCACCAGCGCAGGATCACCTCAGACTTTAGTGAAAGTCTGAGGTGATCCTGCTTGGCCATTACTTGGCAACCTGAAAAGTTCACAGACCGACATTTTTCAAGCCGTCGGAGTCCAAAGGAGCCAGGAAGGGGTAGGACCGAGACGGACACACCAACCGACCGCCAACGCCACCAACCGACACCCCACCCCTCGCATACACCCAAAATTGGTTCACCCATAAAATGAGGTTCACTCACAGCAGACCCACCTCTAGGAATTTTTTTTTCACTCCTCGTCAATTGTTTCAAATTGAATATTTCAAAATTTTTTAACACATGTTGGCATTATATTATCTTAAAAAGTTTCAACTTGAAGAGTGTATTGTAAAAGAAACACGGTATTGGATGAGGTATTTTTATGATACAGGTTAACAACGTAATGGTGACACGATGTTCATTCGATGAAAGTGCATTTGAAGATGGCCACTTTGCAATGGTGCTCTTACAAACCTGATCATCATCATGGTGGTCATTAAAACAAACAACAATATAATAAATAAATGAAAATAAAAAATAAGTATGACCCTTTGAAACATCATGTCAACAAGTCAAATAATTAGGTAATCATGTTATTATAACATATATGTTTATATATATATATATATATATATATATATATATAGTTATATATTTATATAACTATGTGCCCGTGAGTGTGTTTCTGTGTGTGCATGCATGTTTGTATTTTCACGGTTAGAATAATTTATACAATTGAACACTTCTATATTTAACCACCAAACAACGAATTCAATGATTCCAAAGGATCCAGACATGAATCATCAGACATCATCAACATCATCATCTTCTTCAACATCATCTTCATCATTTTCAACATCAACACCATCATCTTTCTCAACATCATCTTCACCCAGCCCTTCTTCACAACATCATCCAGTAAACTTCCAATGTAAATGTATAAACATTTTCAACCGGTGCATCAGCAAAGACTAAAAAACTAACGATCGAGCAAAAAAACGAACAGACGAACACGCAAACAAACATGCAAACAAAAAAAAACCAAATACACGCACGCACACACAAAAACACAACAACACTCAAAACATTGGACCTTTAATGTAATGTGATGTCAGAAGCAGACTGTAACACGAAGCACATAATTCATCAACGTTACATTAAATTTTTCTTTCAGTTTGCGCAACTGAAAACTGACTGAACGAACGAACACGCGATCCTCCAAGGAGCAACAGCCATGCATGTTTTGTTTTTGTTCAAATAATCAACAATCTATTAAGTCAGACATGTTCACAGGAAAAATCATTTATTTCATCATCATACAGACTGACTGAATAATGTTACAACAAATATGCATAAGCACCCATAATTTAAATAAATTCAGTCTTTGTATTCAATGATTTTTTTTTGATTATAATATAGCTATTATTAAATTAAATAAAGTAAAAAAGTAGGCATAAACTGGTTTTTTGTATTATGAAAAGTTGAATTTCGAAAATTATCCAAACGAAAAAATTTAAACACCAAAACTGGAATGAAACTAACCAACCAGTATATCATTTTTCTTCACATTTGAAAATTCAAAATTTAATTTTCAACACAAATATTTAAATTCACCAAGAGAACCATGTAAGATGTCGTTGTCGATGGTTCGTTGCATGTTCCAAGCCATCATAACATCAGTGTCGTTTTAAATCGCTCGTGTGTTGAAGACTTATGAATTTTAAACTATGGCACGCCACACCAAAACCTACAACAATGCCGAAATAAAAACAACCTTCAAACCGAACAAAATTAAATCTACCACCCAACTGTTTCAATGAGTTCACGAAGAATTTCATCTCAAAATATTTTAACAAACCTCACTTCTTAACTACGGTAACATTACAAGAACATTTGTGATGACACAGCCAGAAATATTTTGCAGAATTACAAATCACAAGTGTGCGCTTGTAATTATTTTAAAAATTATTTTATTAATTATTTATTCACAAAGTTAACACAGATATATGATAATTTGTTGCAAGTAGGCTTGCATAACTGATGACGCGGACGTATATCTTAGCAAATACACACAAAACGGACAGACAACACGCATGCCAATAAGGAAATAAAAACATTACACATCAGTTAGGTTGAATGTATTTGTATAAATAAGTTGTTGTTGAGTATTCGCTGCGTGACCTCAATCTGTGCGGCGTCAGACACTTGTTAAGTTTGGCGCGTGTTGCACGGTGTAAAAAACATCTCCTCTCTCTTCTGCTGTTCGTTAATTTCATTAGTTGTTTGTTGTTTTGTTGTTTCGTTGGTTTGTTGTTTTGTTGTTCTTACTGTTGAATGTGGTGTTTGTTGTGGACACCTGTTAATGCTGTTGACGATGACACTTACATTTCGTTTTTGTGGGTCTTTGAAGACTTTTCAAAATTTTTAAAGTTATAAAATGTCAAACGGAGAACTGGGACATCAGTTGTTTTTCTTTCTTCATTCAATTGGATTCAACCGAACTGACCTCGATCCATCACATCTACCTTTGAAATATTCTGAAAATAGTTTGTTGTTTTTCATATTATTCATTTGTTGTTAATATTTTATAAAGAAATTATTGTTTAAAATTTTTAATACACAACAGACCATAAAATAATGATGAAATTAAGAACTGCAGTGAATGTTCAAAAATATAATTGCTTAAAATTTGTTTAATCTGCTTGTGTATGTTCAAAATAAAGAAAACATTTTGTAACTATTGCAGTTTAAAATAATTCATGAATTAATTGAAAGTTTGCGTCAATTAACCGGCCAGACAATGCAAATTTTGCGAAGAGAAGATTGAGCAACAAGTTCAACCGAACGCAACCTCGAACACACGCACGTTCGCTTCCATTCAGCGCAGCAGAAAAACGAAACACGCCGAACCCTGTTAGAGTTGTTTTATTGCGTTTATGCAAACAAACTTAACCGCATACAAACACATTCATTATTTTTAATGTGGATGTTGCAGGCATCAGTGTGGATGTTGCAGGCATCAGTGTGGATGTTGCAGGCACCAATGTGGATGTTGCAGGCATCAGTGAATATGTTGCAGGCACCAATGTGGATGCTGCAGGCATCAGTGTGGATGTTGCAGGCATCAGTGTAGATGTTGCAGGCATCAGTGTGGATGTTGCAGGCATCAGTGTGGATGTTGCATGCACCAATGTGGATGTTGCAGGCATCAGTGTGTATGTTGCAGGCATCAGTGTGTATGTTGCAGGCACCAATATGGATGTTGCAGGCATCAGTGTGTATGTTGCAGGCACCAATGTGGATTTTGCAGGCATCAGTGTGGATGTTGCAGGCACCAATGTGGATGTTGCAGGCATCAGTGTGTATGTTGCAGGCACCAATGTGGATGTTGCAGGCATCAGTGTGGATGTTGCAGGCATCAGTGTGGATGTTGCAGGCATCAGTGTGGATGTTGCAGGCATCAGTGTGGATGTTGCAGGCATCAGTGTGGATGTTGCATGCATCAGTGTGAATGTTGCATGCATTAATGCTGAATTAACGATGTCAGCTTTGAACATTTTAGAAACAATAATTTTTACTTGAAACACACGAATGCTTCAGTTTTTAGATGTAACTCTTTTTTAAAAATATGTTTTGAACATTTTGCATTAGAACTTAGGTACAGCTTCTAAAATTTTTTTTGGTGTTGGATAAGAATGGCACATTTGATTGTTATCAACTTTATGTAAAAGCTCATTTATTTGTGAAACAAATAAATTGGCACTAGTCTGTGTAGCTCGTAAAGCAAATTTTCAAAGAGATAAAACGTAATTCCTGCTATGTCCTTCAACACAAACCTTGGGTTGGATTTTGTAAACCTCCACAGAAAATATTTATTTTTTAAAATGTAGTTTAGCCTTAAACAATTTGAAACAACTAATTAAAAGTTTTTATTCAAATTAATATATCTGAAAGTGTTTTCATACAAATTACGCATCACCAAGAAAACAATAAAAAGTGACCACATGTAGAATATTGACGACACTCTGCTGTTTTTCGTGCTCAAAATTCGTTATCACGCATTAGAGTAGTTTAATGAAGAATTCAGACTTAGGAACGAAAATAATAATTTAATTTTTTATAAATAGAAACCTCTCTCCACGAGACAACCACACGAAAACGTAGCGCGTCGTCACACACCACCGCATTATTCCACACAACAACAAACAGCCGGCAGTAGTTGGCGATGCAGTCTTCAAAATTATGACATCGCAAAATGCAAAGCATGAAAAAGAACTGGTAGGTAGGAGGTATTTAATAAGCGGAAGAACAAACTGCATCAAAACGCGATCCATCAAAGTGCTGTAAAATCTTATCTTTCCAGCTATGCTCGCTAATATCGTTTAAGTGTATGTGAGCGTAAGTGCGTTTGTGACAATCTCAATCGGATGCATCCTTTTACAAAGGAACGGTGCAGTCTTTGCAAAAGTTGAAGCCACTCATTCTCATTCAAACAAAACTTCGGTTGGAATAAAAGAACGAATGGCGTCCAAATGCTTCTTTGTATTTATTTCGTTTTGAAAATTGCCCGCAACGCTGTTGTAAAATGATTCATTTTTGACCGATAAATTGTAGCTGTCCTAAGAAGAGCCATCAGGTTGAAAGAAATTGTGATTAATGGTCGTTGAAATCAATGGCCCTCGAGTTATATTTGAAAATTATGCTGTCAAAAAATATACTTATTTTATTAAAATTTTGTTGATATACATCACAAATCAGCCAAGAAGCAAAACCTCTCTTTATCTATTATAAATTATTTTTTATCAGTTTAAAAAAATTTTTTTTAATTTTTCAAAATTTTTGTGTTTTTCAAAGAACAAAATGACAAATTAAAAATAATTTCACAGTTACAAGCAGCAGACGCATCTACGAAGATGTTGAGCGTGCAGGCTAGAGGTGAGCGGGTATGGATATTTGTTCCCAATTCCCTCCCATTTTTCGTTTGTCATTCCCGATTCCCTCCCGAATTTCCATTTGAAACAACGTTCCAGAGAATTCACATTTTCCATTTTTCCAACTCATTCTTGCGTTCTCCCACCCGTTCTTTTCCATTCACCTTTTTTTCTATTTAGAACATTTTTGAACACCAAAAACAAAATTTTTTTCAATAAAAAGCAAATATTAAGAACGTTTCTATTACAAAACAAAATAAAAATCCAAAAAGCTCTAAAAAGTATTAAAACAACAGTAATAAATTACAATTATAACAATTAAAACAATTTTATACATATTTATGAATATCTGATGACCAAAAGTGTGCGTATGTATATGTGTATGTGTCGACCACATGTTTGCGTATATATAGTTTATATGAAATTTCTTTTTAGCTCTATTGCTTGCAGGTGGTTATCTTGTTTGTTAACGAACACGTGTGTACGTATGTGAATGTGTATGTCTCGATCACATGTGTACTTGTATATATGTATTGTATATTATATATATATATACACACACACAAATATATATTAATATATATATATATATATATATATATATATATATATATATATAATTCCTGATTCCCAAACAGTGATTCCCTTCTTCCCTATAGTATATATATATATATATATATATATATATATATATATATATATATATATATATATATATATATATATATATATATATATATATATATATATATATCTATA
>NW_008705330.1:595161-637305 GCF_000326865.2 Helobdella robusta | reverse complement strand
AACGTAGAATAAATGTCGTACTGAGAAGTATCATGGAGTAATCACGTGAGGGTGTACGTGGAGTGTGATGGCGCTGATTGTATTTCGTTGCACTCTGTGCATGACGAGTGAGCATTAATATTCCTCATGTAACATCAAATGCACAACATGTGAATGAATGGGTGAATGAATGGATGAATGAATGGATGGCTTGTAGGACAATCAGCGAACGAGGAGGAGATGAATCGCGGCGTAATAAACAAATTGATGGAGCCAACTGACGACGATGAGGCCGAATAAAATGGAAGCACCGCACAAATCAGACGAGAAAGTAAACAATATATACAAGAAAAACAATGGGCTTCGTAAAAAACGGCTGTTGTAGAGTAATGCCTGCAATGGAATTGCTTTGCGGGAGAATGTTGAATGACATGGAGCTGCACGAATGAGCATTTTGCTACCGAACAGAAAACATTGCAAATACTAACGCACATCAAGTAAGTTCTGTAACATCGCCTTGAATTATATAAAAACTGAATGTTTCTTGCTTGCGAGCACAAGCAGAAGTGAACACATGAAAACATACACACAGCGCAGCACAATGCACTCACAGCAAAACACGCGTGAACAGTTCAATTAGACTTGACACAAATTGGGGTCGTAAAAAACACAGTACAGAATCGCAGAGTGAAACAATAAATGGATGCAACTCAAACAACAGTCACCGTGCAAGACAAAAAATATCCCAAACACACAAACACAGTTGATACAACACAGATAAATATGTAACACTTCTTCACGATGCTGCCATGAATTGTTTCAATGTTTAACATCGAAATAATTCATAACACAACGAACAATGAACTCATAATGAAGAACATTTTTAACATTCAACATCACAACAAAATTAAATTGTATAATCCCACAACGCGCTATAATTTAATAGATTAGCTCGGTACATCGCAACAAGAATGGTCCCACCCCACCATCGCAACTACATAAAATTCTGCTGCCTGACATCATTACGTAACAAAACAAACTACCAGAGAAACACACACACACACACACACCATAATTCAAGGTAGCCACGAAACATCATAACCGACTGCAATACTGCATTGTGCTGTATCGTACAATTGTAGAGCGCGTTTATTGAATTTTATTCAGATTCGGGTTTCGTTCTGTTGAAGAAATGATGTTTTAAACGGCTTTTGAAAACTGCTTTGTCGATATCTTCATCAACTTTCAATTCAGCTGACTGCTTAGGGACATCAGAAATTAAATTTAGCAGCTCTTTCATTCAAACTCATGTCTCATCTGTTGAAATATTTCTTACAACGACCCCCGCTTAAAATTTAATTTTGTTCTCCTTTGATAACCAATAAGGGGGAGTAACATTAGAAGCCCTCTAAACTTGATTGCTATATAACTGATACTTGATATAACATCTCATAACATCACAACACACAACAACACATCATCACTTATAAACAACAACACGACAGTACAACAACACATCATTACATATAATACACCCCAGACCAGCACGGAACATTCTAGCAACACACACGGAACACAATGCAAAATGGGTTAAAAAAGTGCA
The DNA here is from genome assembly GCF_000326865.2 of Helobdella robusta. Lineage (NCBI taxonomy): Eukaryota > Metazoa > Annelida > Clitellata > Rhynchobdellida > Glossiphoniidae > Helobdella > Helobdella robusta. The sequence goes on along the minus strand of NW_008705330.1, from coordinate 635,723 downwards.
AAGTAAACTGATCCAAAAAATGTTGAAATGTTGTTTGGTATTTTCTGAAATGAAAGGCATGATGGATTGAATGAGGGATTAAGGGATGAAAGAAGGAGAAATTCTTGTTGATGAAAATATGAACGTATGCTCTTCGTAGAAATGTACCAACAGGAACTCACACGTGCCAAATAAGAAATACTTTCATCTTTACAAATGCAATCCAATATTTTTCCACCAAAAAATGCTGCTAACGACGATGAAACGTTTGAAATTTTGAAATAATTTTTTTTATCTGGTATGTTTACTTTTACTTTCAATCAATTATTTCAAAATTTATTTCCTTTATACGAGCCATGATTTTTCATGAATTAACTTGTAACAGCAGGCAACGTGAGCGATGTCTTACCACGGCAATCAACCGCATGCTCAATTAGAACCGGCTGAAAATTTGCATTTTTCAGATCAATTTGATTTCTTTCAGCCCAGCAGCACAAACTCATGAACGTTTTGTTAGGGGTCTTATTAAATATTTTTCCATTTTTGTCTAGATTTATATTTTCAGAATTTTTGAAGTTTATAGTTGAAATATGTTTTTATGATTGGATTGCCAAATATATTTCTGATTGTCTATGCAACGTAATGTGTGTTGTTGTATATTGTTTACGTTCGGTTATTTAATATTATGAACAAAAAATTAAATTTAAAATATTCTACAAAAATAACATTTAATTTTGACAGGCAAATGTTCAGTTTGACACAAAACGGATTCACAAAAATGTTATCAAACCAAACTGATCTGTTGATCTCGAGATAAGATTATGATGGGATGAAGCCCTGCAAATAATAATGCAAAAAATGCCATTAAACATTTTTCAAAGCAACTTATTTCTAAAGTTGTTACTTAATTTAAATTAATTAATGACGTATCTCTATTAAAATATTTTTCAAACCAGCCCTAATTTAATGAAAATGTAAATTAAATGTATTGTCAACACGCAATCGTAATGTATAAAAATCGTCATGAAAGTAAATAAACACAACTCATATCAAGCACCAACCCAACCTTCTCATAAGATACAGGATACTCATATGAGTGTTCTGTATCTTATCGTCACACATTTGTTAGCTAATTTCATATGAATTCAAACATCTATATTGTTCTTATTCGACGGTGCGTTGTTTAGACAATTTTATTTCAAGAAACCCGTCAAAAATGTCTTCTCAATAATCGGTTTATATTATGACACAAATGGTGAAAATAATAAATATTGGAATGTCAAGGTCATATATCATAGCGCATAATGATGGCCTGCATGTATGGGATGATGAATGTCCGGCAAGTCAGTGGACATGCGGTCAAACACTCCATCAAAGGATTGTGCAGTGAAATGTATTTCAAATGACCATCCTACCTCATCATAACGACACTGCAAAATCTTCCAATTTATATTCGTTTCCACTTTTTGATATAATGCTTTGCGGATAGTTTTGTGAATAATTAAATATGGGTTTAAATTTATCTCAACATGGGTTTGTTGGTGTGGTGGTTTTTTCAATTATTCAGTTCTTAAGAAAAATAAGTATCTTGTTGATTAAATGAATAAATTAAAGCATTAAAATGTCTCAGGCGCCTGAACAATAAATAAAAATTTTTCTATTTTTAAATTAAATCCCGCTTATACAAAGTTAATTCTATGCAGAGTTCTATTTACTTTATAAACTCAAATGGACAATCTGCAACAAATAAATTCGCAGAAAAACTAAGTTCAGCTGAATTAGCAAACGCATAGAAAAGGTCTTCCTGCGGTGTTGGCGTGAATTTGTTATGTGGGATGCTGCTTGTTGATGGTGTTTTTGTGGCTGTTGCAATTCGGCGTTTTGGTGGTTGTTGTGGTTGTGGTGTTTTGTGGCTCTTGATTAAAAGGTTGTTAGTTATGATGTTGAGGTGTCAGTTCATTTTGATGTATGTAATGCAGTTGTTTATATTCAATGTTGGTTGCAGTTCACGATGGAGGTACTCAATAAATTTCCTAACATTTTCCGATGATACAATTTTAAAAACGTTCAGCCGGCTTACAAGCGGTAGTTATATGTGGTAATAACGTTATTAGGCTTTGTGATTAAGCTGATAATCAGTTCGTTTTATCATTGCTAATGTTTTTTAATTCCTTATAACGCAGTTTTGTCAAACGCAGAGCTGATTACATGTTCAATTTTCAAGCCGCAAAGACTGTACCATCCACACAACGTACATACACATTACGTATGCGGGTGCAAGCGAGTATCGGACAGACGGTATTCGAATCATACCACGGCGTAAAAACAGCGTGAGACATGGCACTTCTACCGACTGAGCTAACTCGGAGACCAAATTATTATTGTGAATTAATAAATAATAAATAAATGAAATGTATAAATTAATTAGTCTTTAAATTCTTGGCTTCAAAAAACATAAAGTTATTTCTCAAATTTTTTTGAAATGTAATTCTTTCAATTAACCAAATAAAATACTTTATTATTATTATTATTATTATCATCATCATTATAATTATTATTATAGATAACTTTAACCGCATCATTACCACCACCACGTATGGTATAGTTGTAGTGGTACATTTTTTTGTACTAGCGAGGAAGTACTTGTTACTCATCAACCTCTGTCAACCTAATGCTGCATGCACGTTTTTTCGGTGAATTTTTTGCAGGAAATGATGTTTATTTGTTTTGAGCACGTGATCTGATTCTCTTCTATATATTTTATTCTATTCTTTTGCAATGTCACTTTTTAATGCAAAAATTTCTTTTGCTCTTTCCACCTCCCAAATTGGCTGCTGGGCTGCAGATACTTTTTGGAATTTTTATTTTCTAAAATAAAAAAAACCCCTAGAACTTCGGACTTGATCGTTACTTATATTTAATGTTTCAGAATGCAATTAAACTTATGAATTCATACACGTTCTCTGCATGTTCATGAATTATTCATGAACATGCATAAACAATAGAATATAACTTCACTTAAATAACAAGACGTAACCGAATCGTTCACAACTTTAGGAGTGCTTGGACTTGGAACACAATTCCAATCTACTTCTATTTAAACCATATAAAATTTCTAAGTTATAACACTAACCTAATGTAATTTTTTAATATTAGTTACATATAATCTGTTCAATATGATCCATGAGAATGAAACTAAGCAGCAGATTAGGGAGAACCTGCTGTTAATGTGAGCCAGTGTCAATGTTTTATGTCTTCGAATTAACATAATTCATAGGTTGGCCGAAGTAGATTTATCGTTCTTCTGTCTTTGCGTCCGTCCATCTTTGTTTATCGCTTTGCAGACGCGCTTTATTTGCTTTTGTTCTCGAATGCGTTTGCCGGTATTTAATGCTGATGTTGGTGGGGATGTTGCCGATGTTGAGATTGGTGATGTTATGGCTATCGTCCTGAATGTTAGTAATTGTTGAAATATTGGATTCTGCCTTTCGTGTTTTTCGCCATAGTGGTTTCAACTTTTTCTTTTTTTAAACAGCTTTGCATGTGTGATGCGAACAGCAATGTTATATAAGTCTTTGTTATTAATGTTGCGTGTGGCTGGCGACGTTTTTGTTATATCTGTTAACGAAGTTAGACCTAAAGACGCAGCACAATATTGTGGATGATTGTTTTGTCATATTTAATAGATTAATTTAGAACACTACAAATATTTGGAAATGTATAGTTGGATGTGCGGCTGACGGTTTTATAAGAAAAAGTTTCTGGACTGTAATTTTCAGAAGACATTGGTGGGCAGCATCAACGGAATGTCACTTTTTCATTTTTTGATCACTAGAACAAAAAATTTTACAAAAATTCCACATTACTGATAAATTTATGAAATTGATCTATAAAAGTATTTACATGTTTTGAAAAAAACTATAATGAAATGTATGCAGGCAGATGAATTTTACACAAACACTATTCATATTTTTTATGTATATTGTTTATACTTGCATGGTCAGTGTTTATACTTGCATGGTCAGTGTTTATACTAGCGTGTTTAGTGTTTTATATTTGCATGTTTAATGTTTATACTTGCATGTGCCACGCAAGACCAGCAATTAAATTGAACGTTCTCACTGGACCGCATTGCCAGCGGGACAACCAAGCGTTAAGTTTTAAATTGTTTTACTTCTTTACATATATTTTTAAAAAAGTTAATAAAATCGTAATAAATTAAAAAAATTTTATTTTGCCTTTAATCCAGACACTTTCCAAAGCTAACATTTTTTAAATTAATTTCACTAAAAACTGCAAATCTTCTTAAATTGTAATAAAAGTTTTGACTTAGGTAGCTATAAGATTCAATAACTCTATATTAAACAATAATAACGACAACAACCACAACAACAACATTAAAAACGACAATAATTTCCAGCTTCATATAGATAATTAATAAATCTGTTCTATAACTCTTTTTAATAAACGCATCATCATCATCATCATCATCATTATCACAATTACCATCATCATCATCATCATCGTCGTCGTCATCATTACCACCACCATCATCATCATCATCATCACCACCACCACCATCATCATCGTCATCACTATCACCAACGTAGAGAGATATTCTAATAGGAGCATATAATGCATATCCGTGGCTAGCAAGCCGTGAGTAGTATTTTATTTTGTTCATTCCATCAAAATGTTCCTGGTACGAACATGCATAAGCCTATGATGCAGTTTGTTCTGCAGCTGCTGCTGCTGATGACGATGATTATGAAGTGGTTTATGATGACGACGACGACGATGGTGATGATGACATGATGATGACGAAGTGGTTGATAGTGATAGTGATAAGGTGATGAATACTGTATTGCTGAAAATGTTAAAAATGATGACAACCGAATAGTGCTGATCACAGTTATAATGAGATTGGGTTAATTGTAGTGATAATATAATGAGTAATGAATTAAATGTTAATTAACATGACTAAAAATAATGACGTTGATGACTATATCACAACACCATCGGGGCGATGACAATTGTGATGATTGAAATAAAGCTGAGGGTTAGAGTACTAGTGAATCAGTGATGGCAATTATAACATGTGCAAATATGCTGTAGAGGACTGTTACCTATTGTTAAAAACTACGGTAAAAATGAAATCATATTATTATTAATATAGTATCGAAATGATGAGGAACTGATTAAACGATAGTGAGATATATGAAAGATGATCAGGCAAAACGCATAACGTTTTGTAATATTATCACAGGATTAAAGTAATCAACATTGACATCATCAACATCATACAAGCACAATTCTTCCAAATTCCACTTTTTCAGTAATTAATCCAATGAAATAATAAACTATAAAATGTTTCGTATTTATCAGCGTGATTTTATTTCCATTTTTATGAGCTAAAAGGGAATGATATGAAACGTCTGCATTTACATTTATTCTCTTGTGCATGCATAAGTTGTTATTATTATTATTGTGAAGTGCATATTAAAAATAAATAAATTTTATCAAATCAAGGCTTTTTTTTTGCACCAATTCCCATTCATTACTAGGACGTTGTTCTACTATTTCACTAGGAGAAAAGCTAATTAGCCCTTCTTTTTTCCTTCTTTTGCTTAATTTGCTCCCTCTTGCTAGAGGTGTTCGGTCTTTTCGCTTGACAGATCTAGCGTCAACAGCTGATTCACTGTCTGCATCAGCTTCTGCATCTATTGCTGATGATTTTTCTTGGTTTCGCACCCTTGATGTTGGTGGAAAGAACACTGCATTCGGCAATGGATTTTGAATCTTTTGCGTTTTTCTGCTCAATTCCAACGCTTTCAACTTTATAAAGGCATTTGTAATATTAATCGCCCTGTTTTTAATCTTTTTATGGACATTTGATTTTGGTTTAACTAAGTCCAATAGCCCATCATAAGCTGGCTTAATTGTTCCCAGTTATTTATTCGCTTCATTTCAGCATTTGGGTCTAGTGCTTCTTGTTGAGCGTGATCCCTGTTATCAATGATGTCTCCATTTTTTTCAGTGAACTTTGTTGTCTTCATTTTAGTCCCACGAGTACCACGGGAAATTTGTGTCAACTTCAGTAGAGAACTGGTTACTGAAACAAGGCCTTTTAAATACACCTGGGGTTGGACCTGGTGCCCCAGGGGAACCATTTGCGTCGCAATTTCCCTGGCACCATTCAGTTCTTGGTACGGTTTTTGCACGCTTTGACTTAGGGTGTGTTTCGTTTGCGGGAACTATTTTATTTCGTTCCAACCCTTTGATCTAAAGATCAGCAAGCATTCTCGTAAGGGAAATTAAAAAGACAAACTTTAAATTGATTAACATAAACAATTCGGTAAAATTCATACAATATTGTATAAAATATAGTCTCTTTCCAACATTTACACGTATGTATTTGTATATAGGTGTACATGTCTTTTCAATAAACTCTTTTTATATTATTTTGTCAAATGAAATCAAACGGAATCATCAAAATGACAAAACATCAAGTGTATGTATATATGCATTCGTTTACAGTATTTTAGTTGCACTTGCTAATCAATTTGAATTTTAAAATTGAATTTCTCATTTCAGTCATTTTGTTTTTGTAATTATGTGAACTATGGGCATGCATGTATGAATATGCATGCTGTAGCTGTGTGTTCACGTGCGGTATGAGATGTACCGTACACTCATTATGCGCGAGCGATTCATTGATAGGTGAATGATGATACGTACGAATGGAAAACAATTTACTCGCCCTCATAAATAATGCATGGACCGTAGTCTGACAATCGGTCATGAATATCTGATGCTCACTCATAACCTGCTCCCATTTCATCGGAATTAATTCATTCCGTACACGACAGTTGTTGCATACATTTTAAATGATGGACCCAACATAATCAACAACTGCATTGCGGAATGGTTCAAATAAAACACGTAGGTGACCTCTACCTCATTGAAAGGTTTCTTGATTTATTCAATTTCAAAAAAAAATTATTTGAATTTAATTTTGACAAGTCTTCTTTGAATTAACCTATTTGAAATTTAAAGCCTAATTAAATCAAACATTATGTAACAAACGCTTTTTGAGCACTGATTTGAAAAGTTGGCGTATGATGATGTCGATGGTACTGGAGGAGGAGTTGAATGCAGACGGACGGACGTACAGTTGAAATGAAATAAAATATGTTGATTTGGCTGGTAGGTGGCATGTGAAGCGTGTTTATCGGGGAAGAGCATCTGTGCATCTGTTCGAGGCAGCAACATTCATTGACATACATCAGGATATGTGCGCAACGGCGTGCACATTTGCACGTACCTACACGCAAATCTTGTATACATCTTTCTCTTTTTGTGCGTTAGATGTGTTCTACGCATATATATATATATATATATATATATATACATATATATATATATATATATATATATATATATATATATAGTGTTTTTGCATGTAGTGGCAGCACGTGCCGACATCATATGTAAGCCATCAAATTGATGTTACAGTGTGTGTTTGGAAATTTGCTCAGAAAATGAAAAAAGTTGTAGATTGATTTTTATTAGTCTGGTACGTAGGAGGCATGTGAAAGATTTAAACTTCATGGCACGTTGTGTATGCATAAAAATGTGAACAAGACATGTTTCTTCATTAATTCATAGTTTGAAAATAATGATGTGCTATCTTAAACCTATTTCAGCCTGAGATTATCATGACGTCGTACTAAAACTATAAATTATATATATATATATATATATATATATATATATATATATATATATATATATATATATTTATGTATATATTTAATTTTGTATGTATTCATGTACATATGATATATATATATATAACCTAAATTTAGTAGATGCCCATCAGATGTTTATTCAAAACGACATGTATGTGATGATGTGATTGGACATGTGTGGTTTCATGGCTGTCTGTCTATGTTTGGGCACGGCTGTCTGATTACACACATGTGCGCGTGCGTGTGTATGTGCGTGTCATGGAATTCTAGAAAATACAAAGTATCCGTGGTGTGTGTGTATGTGCATGCCGATATGCATTTGTTAGCATGTCTACGGTTATATTTTAGCAGAGAGGTTACGAAATGATAATGTGTATTGTATTTCTTGTGAAGCAGTGATATGGTTCAAATGTGAGATACCCATCTAATATGGGCACGTTTGTTAACGTCATATGCATCTTTAAAAATTATTTCCAGTGTAACTCTTATTAAATGTGCACAAGTGAATTCAAGGTTCACATTGGTGTACAAGTCTGTGCTTACTAGTGCTCGGGCGTTTCTATTTTATTTATTTTTCAAAAGTTATAATTTATAAACTGATGAATTGTATTTTTTTTATTTTTTAAATGTGATTGATATTTTTTCAAATTTAAATTTTTGTTGCAAAAAGTTTTCTTTGCGTTTATTCCCATGAAGATGAAATGACGGCATAAATGAGGCTGGAAAATCGAAAGCTGAGGATTTAAACATATGTGGACCCCAAAACGATGTTTTTTCAATGTAAATGATTTTTAGATTACAAAATTATAAAACATTTTTTGCAGTTTTACTAAAAAAAGTGTTTAAATTATAATAAACTTTTAAAATTTATTGAATGGTAATTTGAAAGTTAACTAGAATTATAGTTATATTCATTTATTGTTGAAATGATTTCTTAATAAGCAATAGTTTGAAAATCAAAAGAGAACAAGTTTCAGCAGATGATCGTGGAGATTTGTTAGAAGTAGTAGCATCAACCTCGAAAGGATTCAGTGTGCAGGGAATTCGTAAACAGCGATTGATGATTTGTTAATAAATAAAGTGATTATTGATTTGCTAACAAATTAAGCGATAATTTAAAAGTTATATCGTGTAACTATTTTCAATTGGGATAAAACGAACCCGTCGTCTACCGGAAAGTTATAACATTGGTATCAAAAGGGGGATCTACGGTGGAAAATAATTAGCATTGTTGTTGAAACGTTTTGATTTTTTTGTCGACAAGTTATTATTTTGTAAATAAAACAACATGACAAAACTATTTCAACTTACGTTGGTTCAAATCAAAAAAGAGTCACAAAAACGAAATTGTGGGTCTCGTGGCCGAGTGGTTAGCATGTCCGTCTACTACTCCCACGACCCGGGTTCGAATCTTGCAGTTTCTGCAAGTTTATCCGGGTAGCCGACCCCCCGGCCAACCCAGCCGTCCATTCTTTCGAGGCTGGTAAATGGGTAGACAACGTAAGTTGTCGCATGTTGGGCGGCGAGATGGCTCAGTGGTTCAAATGCTCGCTGAGTCAAACATCTCGAAGGCTATCATATACTCAGCGTATATGATGCGCGTGCACATAAATACATGTGTACGTCGTGTGAAAAGGATAAACAGCCTTTGTGGCGAAAGATGGCTGCTTCAGAACATAATAAAGATATATAGATAATATATATGCAACATCATTGTATGTGGTTCTGCGTATGTCAGAGCTGCAATAATAAAGACTAATGAAAAAAAAAAATTTTGCCACAAGTGGAAACAGAGGTGCTTTGATAGCACGCCTAACGGAAATTTTTATTTGTGAAAATTAAAATCTAGATGAATTTAAGTTTTCCGATCAGGATGTCAAATCAAATGCATTTGTAAACGTTGGGACAATGAATTGATGGCGCTACTTTTAACAACATAGCATAAACGTGTAGAGGATGACCGTTGACCATGTCCATGCGTCAGAACCGACTGCCTCAACTAAGGAGGCGAGAAACTAATAAAAGCCAATTTTGCTGGGCAGAAGTTTGCTGGTAAAAATGACGCCCCTAGTACCATTATTAAAATATTTAGGCTGCATCAAAGTCAATACGACATTTGCTTGGATGGCGAGGTCGGCTCACAAAAATGTTCAATCACAATCGACACCGGAGCAACGAGGTCAATTTTAAAATCTGATCTGGTACCCGACCTAAAAAGAAAAAACTTTCTTAAATACATTTTTCGAACAGCTACAAAAGGAACCGCGCCCGTCTACGGAGAAATTTCTGCGACTGTTCAACTAGGCGATTTGGCTTCGAGGGTGCATTCCAAATAGCAGATATAACTGATGAATGCACAATAAGCGTTGATTTCCTAACAAGACGTGGGTTTATAAAAACGTGTTTTTAGATGGAGAAATACAAACATAATAATGGGGACCAGGGAGGCAAAATGTATTCGTTTAACGATCGATTGCGATACTGAAGTTGTATTTGGTTTAAAAGCCAAACATTTGATCCGGATTTTGCAGATTTATTTTTCACTTGAGACGATAATAAAAAAAAACAGGCCTTATTACTCATCAAATTGATACTCAGGTCTCAAAGCCAATCAGACAAGTACCACGTCGTCTCCAACTAGCAAAACAAGAAGAGGTAAACAAAATGATAACTACAATACTAAGGCAAGTGTCATCAAACCGTCAGCTAGTCCTTGAACCTTGCTAGTTGTCTTAGTGAAGAAAAAATACGGTAGATTGTTAGCCACTACCGAGAATAGATGACATGGACACGTTGTCAGGTTCACACTGGTTCTCTACACACGATTTAGAAAGCGGATATTGGTGAGTTATATATTGCAAAAAACTTTGTTTACCAGTTTGCAAATACTGTAGTCAACTGGAAAGAAGTACAAACAGAATATGTACTAAAAATTACGATAACGGCAGTCACAGATTGGGCACCGGAAAAACTGGCAAGCGCACACTCTGTAGACTAAAACTTACAATATGTCATTGCATGGATGAAATCGGGCAAGCGACCTAAATGGCAAGATATATGAGATCGGTTCGTCGTTGAAAAGCTGTTGGGTTCAGTGACATTTCTTGCAGTTGAAAGATGGGTTGCTTAAACGAAAATGGGAATCAGCAGATGGCTCAAAACATCGCATGCAGATTGTAGTACCTAGGGATAAAATTGCTAAAATTTTTAGAAAAATTCATGGTGGCTCAGCAGGAAAACATTTTAGAATTAATAGAACGTTTGACAAAATGCATGAAAAGTTATACTGGATTAAAGCTCAAGAAGATGTGGAAAGTTGGTGTAGAAAATGTAGTACGGTGCGGTGAAAGGTCTTAGAAAGAGGTTACAAGGAAAAATGCAAATTTATAACGTCAGTGTGCCTTTGAAAGAATTGCTATCAACATTGGCAAACCATTTCTCGAACCAAATGGTGGAAACCATTACATTCTGGTTGTAGCGGACTAAAAATAAAAAAAAACAAGTTGAACATTTTTTAAATTTCCAGAGTAATAATTTTGTTTGTGTAATTGATGTGCACATTTGTTGTACATTCATTCAATGTTTGTTGTTCCTCATTCTGCATTTGTTGTACGTTCATTCTACATTTGTTGTACATTCATTCTACATTTGTGCCTTTAAAACTTTTCTGGATATTTGCAGCTTTAAACTGCATGAATGAACACATGAATCACAGCAAATAAAATTTTTTCAAACATATCGAACTAAAAATTCACTTTAATGCCACTCGTTTTACGGATGTACTATTTTGTTCAACTTGATTTTATGAGCCTTGTTTTTAGTTGATTGATTCATCTGATTACCAAAAATAAAATTCTCTCAGTATTCGTTCAAAATAATTTTTCAATGGAACAAAGTATGATCGAGCAACCTCATATCTTTCATTCGGGTCAGATATATTATAATGCTCATTTTCAGACCGTACATCATTCCCTCCCAACCGCATGTTGAAAGAGATTATGCAGTTTATAAATAACGATCAAACGCAAGCACACGAACCCACAAAACACGAGCACGGGAACAGCGATGTAGGCAGGCTGCAGATAATTTACTACCTTAATTGGGGTATAATTCAACTTTATGCCGGCGGTGCGCTGCTGCGAGGATCGGGAATGCACATAAATTGATAAATTTCTCAAACTTGATTTCTATGATGCCTATTATTAAATTAAATCTGCTTCCTAACATGAAATTGTTCATTCATCTGGTTCATTGAAAAATTAACTTCATCTTATCGTTTTTTTAACTTTCCAAACTGTGCAAATGTTTATGGCTGTAGATGTCAATCGCGTAAAATTTTTAATAAAAAGTTGAATACATAACCAGATAAACAATTTAAGTTGTTTAAAAAAGCTCATTCATGTGGAAGACAGCTTGGCAATTAAACATGATTTTTGTTTGTTTTTATTAATATATCAAGGCTGATGTTTATGATCGCGTTTTTATTTATTCAGTAACATTCATTCATTTCATCTACCTTCAGTCTCCAACTATCATCGTTATCATCATTGTCACTGTTTCTATCAGCACCATCATACTCTTCATCATCAACATCATCATCAACATCGTCGTCATCATCGTTCTCTACAAACCCTCCATCATCGTCATAGCCATTAAGAGAACCTAATTGAATATGAACTGAGCACATGGCACTAATCTCCCGTGCATATTCATGACCATGCGGGCTGGATGGCTGGAGTAATGCAGGAATGAATGGATAGATGGATGGATGGAGGGATGGAGATAAATGTTGCAAATGGATATACAGACAAATGAAAGAATAGATAGATTGATTTGTATCGCTCTTCCAGAGTTGATTTCAATAAATTGGTAAAAGAAGGGTTGGATGGCTGGATAGACAGTGTGAGAGTGGAGGTTATCCGTTATGGAGTGACATGTTTATGTGCACCTCTGGTCTGGCTTCGGCTCAGCTAACAAATTCAAATGAACGCAACACCACCATGAAATGTTTTAAGGCATTGTATAAGTTTGCCTTTCAGTTTAATATAACTCTATTTCTTTATAGTATTTCCAAAAACTTCATCATCAGCAAATTATGGCTGAAATTAATTTTATAAACGGTACGTGTTGAAACTTTTTATAGTTAAATAAAAGATTGAAATTTTTCATGAGAGGATGTATATATTACTTTTCTTAATTTTTGTGTTTAGGAATTTCAACACATAATTAAATTAAAGTTTATAAAACTGCATTGAGACAGTATGAAAATTAAAATACTCTCTTCTACCCCCTCTATATCATACCGGACATACCTCAAATATTCGAGTGTGACATCTAATATTAAAAAAACAAAACCTTGTCACACCGACCACACCACATCGAACAAACACATCACTATACAACTTCAACCACACCACACCAACCACACTAACCACATCAACTACACCAACCACATCAACCACACCACACGAACCACACAACTTCAACCACACCATACCAACCACACCACATCAACCACACCACACCAACCACACGAACCACACCACACCACATCAACCACACCACACCAACCACACCAACCACACGAACCACACCACACCATACCAACCACACCACATCAACCACACCACATTAACCACACTACCATATCAGCCACACCAACTTCATCACTGCCACTACCATTCAAGCCTCTCATTCAATTCTTCTCAACGTTGGTCCCCAACTATTAACTGCTATCAGAAATGCTCGTAAAATGTTATTAAGAAGAAGGTAAGTGGTCGGCGAAGTGTGGATGAGATAACATTATTAACGTCGTTTGTGGCTTGCAGTGGCTGCACGGAAGATGATCTACTACTGCTGCTGCTGCTAGTCACATGTTTCTGTGCTTCATGCTATAGCACGCGTATTCTTCATCTTCAATGTGTGTTCACTCATCTGTTCACATAAAGTTTGTTTGTTTGTTTGTTTACTTGTTGTATGTCGTTTGTCGTCTGTTCATTCGCATCCGTGTGTTTTGCTCATTTGTTTTTCTTTTGGTGATGTCCATTTTTTGTCCGCTGTTCTTATTAAATGTTTATTAGTTGTTGTTCATTTTGTTTATTTGTTGTTTTTTTATTTTGTTTATTTGTATGTGGTTGTTGTTTGTCGTTCATTCAGTTTTTAGTTTTTGTTTATTGTTCCAACGTTTTTGTTCTTTTGTTGGTATGTAATTTCTTTGCACTGCCTTGTACGGTTTGATTTGTTGGGCATTCATGTTCTGCTGACTCCTATCCAACAAACCAACGAAATATTTCGCATTGCCGTTCATTATTATCGTTAACCATTCTTTGAAGTAATCATCCTTCCAGCGGAGCCTGCATACACGAGGAGGCGTGCAACAGGATGCAGTTCGACTTCAACCGCGCGTACCGTGTAATAATGAAGTTGTGATATTAGGTGTGCATTTATAATGTAATAATTCTTCGGCCATTTTTGTTAAATGTCAAAAGATTTCAATTGCTATTCTCATTTTACATCTCAAATATTTTCGCGAACGGAAGTTGAATAGTGTAAAATTACGATCATGCTAGCAAACGGATATCATGTAATGGGCACATTCGAGGTATGCATTTGTATATAAGTTATATGTGTAATACAAGTTAAAAAAATTAGTGAGGTTTCCAAAATAATGTTATTAATCATTATAAACTTAATTCTTTTTTGATCAATTTCATTTAAAATTAATAAACGTAATGAAAAATTTAAAAGTTAGAAATGTAAATATTAAATTAAATAGCCAAACACAGAGTTGATGAGGATCAAATTTTTTAAAGCTCGCCAACAGATTTGAAGTTGCCTCAACGTTTCCATTCCTTACAGGCCAGTGCTGGAATCAGTGGGCAGTCTGCTGGGCAGCTAGCATTTGTGGGAGGTTTTTGGAGGTTGATGGGGTGGAGAGTTAAAGGGAGCAGGATGACCTGCCAGCATTTTGTTTGTTTGTGCGTGCTGACATGACGTTCAACAAAAAGACAATTATTATCACTTATGGATTTTGTTTATTTTTTCTAAACATTTAGCAAAAATTTTAATTGATTTGACGAATATATATTATTAACAATGTTTCATAGATTATTTATGCCCATTCATGTTGACTTTATTTCTCACATAGTAGCTTTAATAAATCATCGACAAAGATGAAATGAAGATGCATGATTGCATTTAATGTCCAACATTCATTCACGTTTTTTACTCAACATTTCCTCCCATTCATTAGCATTCCTCTTTTAAGCGATTAACATTAACAGCAAGAACAGCAATAAGTTTTAAAAACCTCCAGTCAGCAACTTGTGAACAGCAGCAAGAAGATCGTACGGCCGTGCCACACGAAGTTAGCATTCGGCAGCGTGTTGTTCCCATTGAGTTAGAGCCCCATAATTAAGACGCCAGCAGACGGCGGCGTGTTGTCAGATGAGTTACACGCTGCGGCTTGCACTCTCCTAACTTATTCCACGCGATAAATTTTTTATAACGACCTTAATATCGCCAGGCTCTTTCGTGTAAATATTTGTGACGCTCGATGATAAGCAATGTTGCATCTCCGTTGCGTTAGTTTTCTTGTTATTTGTGCGCTAACATTTAAATGGAAACTCTTTGAAACAGTCTGTGCTGTGGCTTATTTTATTGTGGCAATAACCTTTGAAGGGATGGCTTGTTAATTTTAGACATGAAAAGGTTTTGCAGTTTATAGTAAAAAGTATTAATAGTTTTGTAGTTAATAGTAATAATATTGTTATATAAATATCGTTTGATACTTCGGTATCTATCTTTCACGCACACACAAACATACACATACCCCCCCCACGCACACACACACACATATATATACATATACACACATATATAACGTTAATGCACGAAATTCTTGCATGCACAAAAAACGATAGCAAACAACAATCAAATTTATTAGATTATTTAGATTATTTCTTTTTAAAATAAAATTAATAAATTTGTAAAATCAATCAATCAATAAATTTCTCATTTATCCTATCCATTTTTACACTGTTTGTATCTATACATTTCATAATACTGTTCTGCATGTTGTAATAGATTCTGCGTATGTCAGATTCTGATTTTTTCAAGGTACAAAAACATAACAACAACACAACAGCATGAAATAACAAACAAAAACAACACTGAGCAGCTTACAGCAGCAAAACTGTAAAACTACATTCAACACTACGCCAAAACATGCCTTAACATAGCAACAAAACAAAAACATAACAACTACATACATAACAACAATATACATACACATGCAACAACCTGCATCAACACGCAACAACATAATAATTTTCAGCAACACGGCAACATGAAACAACATGCAACAATAAATCAGACCAACAATTGCAGCACAATAACATACAACGACGCAATAACAACACAACAAATTACAAAAACACAACAACGTAAAACTACGTCCAACAATCCTACAACATACAATGAAACAACAACACAACACTCAAACAACAACAATATATATCATCATACAACAACAGTAACGCCAACAACACAACATAACAGCAACAACATACAATAACAACACAACATACAACAACACAGCATACAACACAGCAACAACATGCAACTTTTTCATCTCCATTCATCATTCACCCACCCATCATATCAATTATACGCTCCGTAAATCCTTCTTTAATGTTGTCAGGCGCCTGTTACATCACGATGACGTCACAGCGATGCGCGTCTTAACATTTTTCAATATTTATGATTGCACTGTTGGATAATCTTGCAAACAAAATTAACTAACTACTAAAAAACTTCATATAGGATCAGATCTTTTTCTAATCTTGGTTTAAACAAAAGAAAATAAAAATTCATCAAACTGTTCTGAAAATTCACAGCTCAAAAGTTCAAAAATAAAAAGTTCAAAATTCACAATTGTAAACATGATTTTTATTTCCAGCTAATAACTAATTCCAATTTTTGAAAGAACGTTTGAACATATTTTGAACACTCGGGCGATAAAAACGAGCTCTGCGTGAGTTTGTTTGAGATTTGAATGGGGCGGCAGATCGTAAAGTATGGAATGCGTCGCAGTGCTGACACCTCACACATCCTCAACAACTTATCACCTCCCCCCGCTGCTCCACATTCTTCACACTTCCAACTTTCACTCTAAATTTTCTTGTTTTTACGATTTGAAAACTTTGCATTCTTTTATTGGATTCAAGAATTAAATTGAAAATTAAAAATAAATGAAGTTTGTAAAGGAATATTTTTTGTCGATTTTGCATTTTTAGAGTTGTCATTATGTAATTTATGAAAAAAATGTGAAACGAAGTCGTGAGATACATGCTTCATTGAATATTAGTCATGTGACGCAAGGTCATGTGATACTTGGTCATGCGATGCATGGTCATGTGACACATGGTCATGTGATACTTGGTCATGTGAGAGGCATGGTCATGTGATGTGATGCTATTATCACGTGACGCATGGTCATGTGACGCATGGTCATGTGACACATGGTCATGGGGTGTACAATTATCACGTGACCCACGTGATACATAGTCACTTGGTCATGATTCTTGCTCATCTGATGTTTGGTTACATTGCCATACTCGCATTACGTTATAATGTCGGATCACACGAGGCCTGGTCATGTGATATTTGATCATTTATAATACGCCGGGTCTTAAAATTGCGCCAAAATTGTATGCGAGCATGATTGACAAGCATCTAAACAAATTGCATTTGTTATTTGCAAGGCCACTCAATAACGCCGTGATGAATCGACGTTCTAGTCAACGTCATGTCAAGCTCTGATTCGACAATTCACATGTTTTTTAAGGTGGGCGCCACTGTGTGTTTCATGCATCGCATTCAGTGCCCAGTTCATATAATGCATCGCGTTCACTGCCATATAATACAAATTTCTGAACCTTCAATTGAAAGTGAAAATAATTTCAAACAATTCAATAAGTTTATTATATCCAGCCTAGACACAAATAGTTCTCATGTGCACTTTCATGCTTATTGGCTGATGGTTTGAGCATGATACACCACGTCAAACAAGCTGTCTTGGAAAGAATCGTAGCATGGATGAATTGTAAAAATTTGATGAGGTTGTTTTTAAAAGTTTGTCAAAATAAAATGCAATTGATATCATAGGCTTATGCTAATATTTGCAATGTAATGTTTTTGATTAAGCATATTTTACAAAATGATTTTCAAATAGGTTCGTAAAATAAATCAGTTTTAAAATTGTTTAAGCAACTCGAAACGGTGTGCACGGTGCAATAAATTCAAAACGTGCTATTATAACGATATGCTTTTCCTTGATTGAAGTCGCCACTTCAAAATTTTTTGTCAAAGAGTTTGTCATCGTTGTCAATCATCACATCCCAACTGTTGCGACATCACAGAATCATCAACACGCATTCAGGTTGACGTCATAAAATCATTTCTGGCCTGTCAACCTGCTATCAAGATCACTTTATCAGTGCATGCCTGTATCAAAATCAATATAATTACATGGCGTCATCGTTGTGACGTCATCATAAAATATTAAAAAGCATTATTTCACCATGACGCATGCGCAATTTTTGATTGCTTCATGAATTTTGACAAAATAAAATTATTTTCAGTCAGCATGTATCCACCAGAAGAAACCTTTTGTCAACTAAAGAATGAGTTGTCAAATCAAAACATTTTCTTTGCGTATCGTAACATCGCTCGTAGAATTTTCAAAAATCAAATTTTTTTCCAATTTTTTTTCAATGAATGTTGAATTTTTTTCCTAAAATTGTATTTGCGGCAAACAATGGCTACTAAAAAGAAGATGAAGGACTCCGAAGACCAACGATATCGATTTGGCCGATTTGGAATTAAAGTTGTGTGGATGGTGTTCGCAGTACAACGAGGATAGGTTGCAAGCTCTGAGGAAAAAAAATATTAATCATCGTTGATTCAAGTTTGTCACTGGAGTTGCTAAATTCAGAAATAAAAAGCACGTCAAACTCAGTCATGAAAGACCGCAATTTTTAAAGAGGCAATAACTGATCAGAATAAGGAATTTGCATCTTTTAAAAAAGAATGGAAGGTTTTTCTTTGGCTTTTTTGAAACAGATGAAGGATAATGAAAAAAACAACAAAGTTAAGTGCTGAAAAAGTGAACAAGCAATTGTAAAGTATTCAGATGTTGTGATAGGAAAAGTAGATATACTTGGTCAGATGTAAAGATGGCACAAAAGTCCATCACTGATACAACATAAAATTTGAAATTAATAGTGACAGAGAAAAAAGTTATAGTCAGTAATTTATAAAAAAATTACTGGTACAGAATTGGAGTCCGAGGTAATCTAAGTGTCCAGAACGGGCAGAATGTCTGATGGGAACAGATCAAGACCAATCATGGTACAGTTGGTAGGCACAAGTACAAAAATCTTGTGTTCGCAAATTGCTTCAAATTGCAGAAATCTGTGAACTTCAATAAAATCGTAATAAATCATGATCTATTCAATAAAAACAGGGCTAACATTAAAAAATTTTGAAAGAAAAGAGATTGGTGCCAAGGATGATGGGGTAAATTTGACCTTCAGTTTAAAGGGTAATCCAGGTGGATTCCGTGTAGTTGCTTTCAAGAGGCAAAATTTAGTAATGTTATAAATTCAAACCGTGAATGTGGAAATAATTTAAGAATAATCGTGTCCAATTTAAATTTCTTGTCAAATAAATTAGATGATTTAAAAATATTTGTGGTAAGCCTAGATGAAACACTTGATATACAATTGCATTAAATAAAGTTAACCCCAAGAGTTTGAATACAAGAGATCTTTGTCAAAATGCAATCTTGAGGGTTATTCAGTCTTTTCTTCAAAGATTTCTTCATCATTAGCAATCCATGAGGTTGCCACAAATTCTACTTTCAGAGAAGTTTATTTCAGTTAAAATTTGAATTTCCAATAAACTTTTGAATATTTTTTTTATGTAAAAAAGTCCAACATCTGATGATAAAAATAACAACAAATTGTTATTACTGATTTATGATTGGTTAGCAATGTCTGGGAATTTTTTGATGATGGGAGACTTCAATTTTAATGAGATTGACTGGGTTACATTTAGTTACATTCATTGATGTGTGTGCCACTGGACGATAGTTCTGGGCCAGGTCTTTTCTTCCCTTTTCATACAACGGTATCACATGATTTAACATCCAATAAACGAAAACAACATTTTCATTTAATGATCGTTAAAATAACCTGCATAGATAGGTACTAATCAAAACTCTAGGATGTATTCCATCTGGTCCTGCAGATTCGCTAGTGTTCAGATTTTTCAATTTTGCTGATACCATTTTTTCATTTATTAACAAATCCTCCATAGCATAACTACTAACTGAAAATGTGTGTCATCATCATAAACTAAAAAAAATAGCAAATGTTTCAACTTTATCTTTAGAATCAGTAATTATTTTCCCTCCTACTGATAGTGGACCTACCAAATCATCATGTCTGGATATTTTTTCACAAAATTCCAGAACAGCCTGGGGTTATTATTATATTCTCTGGCAATTCTACCCAGAAATTGCTGTTGTTTCAACACACTTGTACATTTTTTTATTTTTCCTCCGATTGCGCGATACATTTCTATCATGTCCTCACCATTTCAGTATATAGATCTTCAGAGTAAATGCTTTTGTTTGATCAACTCTTTGAGTTCATTATTCCTTTTAAATTTATAATTAGTGTTCTTCCTTTTTTTGGAACTAATTCTTTTTTGAGTACATGTGGGCATTTTGTCTCTAAAAAATTTCAACAACTCTCAGCCGTTTTTATTGCCATCTCCTTGAGCGGTTTCAAGTCAGCAGTCGATAGTTACTACGGTGACTCCAAGTTCAGCCGGTCTTCTAATTTCTCATCTGTACTTGATTTACGTATCTGTACAGTTAATTCCATTTTGCTTGTTGATTCATAATTAGATTCGTTTGTCATTTAAAGATTTATTTATCATCATTGTGGTTTTTGCCTACGTTCATATCAGTTCAGGTGTTTATATCCAGTTCAATTCTGTTTACACTGTCTTTGTTAATTCTATCTAATATATTTTTATTTGTTTTTTGATTTTTCTGTTTTTGTTTGGCTAAGAGCTATGCCCGTGCCACTTGAAATAATAATAATAATAAAATGTTATAAACATATATATCGACGTGATAATACTATTTTATCCAAAGATACGTTACGTGGTGCTGGTAATAAAAAATTTTAGTGATGAAACTAAATTTTATCCATCATGGGATGAAAATGTTATTGTTAATAAAGCTTTCTGCAGCAGTAAGACAAATGCTTTGGCGGAGATTAAATGCTGAAATTTTCTGCATATCTTACTCGGTTACTCGCCACTTTATTGCCATTTTATAGGCATACTGACCCTTGAACATTTGCATAAATGTTTCCAAATCACTTATATTGATACGTATAAAAGAAAAAAAAATTATTATGCAAGTTATTAATTCATAATAATTTTTAATGGAGCGTTTTAAATATTTTATATTTAAGCTGTGAATGTAAGTTACACTTAATTTATATTTTTGCAACTTCACGTACACAAGCTAGATATAATTGTTTTTAAATTTTACTAACATGCCTATTAACGCTTGATGTGTGTAAAAATGAAAATTTAACATCTGAACATCATCACGTGACACTAAACGGTGTCTTCTAATTGGCCTGTTTAAGTACTCACAAGAAGTCCATTTGGTGAGATAACGTCACAAAAATAAAAAAGCTTGTTGAGAAAAAGCTACAAAGAGAATATTAAATTTTATGGAAAGCCGTACTTATCATAGCCGGCTGAGCATGTCTGCATTTTCTGCGAGTTCTTTGTTTTAGTGCCATAATATTCGTTAAAACCAAAGGATATTACCGCGTTTGCTGTTTGCTGGTGGCAGTGCGTGTGGGTCTGTTACAAATATTTCTATAGGGAGGAACACGATGGTGGAGAAATAAAGTTTGCATAACATGTGCTGTGCGCGTTGGCATGTCGGTTTGTGTTTGTGCGTTTGCAAAAGATCTTTACAGGATGAGCTGCATGACTCTAAAGCATGAGCTTTTATATCCGCAAACATTTAAAACATGCATTCCTATATTTTCAATACCCCAAGACAAAGAGCGCAGTAGAATTTATTTTATTGCTTCATTAATAGAATTAAAAACTCATGCCAAAAATCAATTATTGTTTTTTCAGGACAGCAACAATAATTTCTCCTGGCTGAAAAGAAGTTTTATTTGCGAATTTTTTTACAGTAGGTGCCTGACGGGATGAATTGTTGAACGGAGATGAAATTATCCCGCTGAGAGGTTTGCATGCCACAACGAACGATGCCATTACTGCTCGATCTTTCCGATTGGTCGTCTGCTGCATTGATTGATTGATTGATTGATCGGATTGGTTGATTGAAGTCGGTTGAATGAAACTGTTTGATTGATTGGTTGTCGGTTGATCGACGTTGAGATCATTTGATTATAAAAGCTTCAATAAAAGTTATTGAAAAAGTACGTTGAACTATGTAATGAACGTTTTTAACAATAAATACATGATGGTGGGTAGAATAAATATTTTGAAAGTTTCAAGGGTTTCTTCTTTATAATTCTCAGTCAGTTAAATAATATTAAAGCCTTAGAGTTAATTTATTTGAACATTATTCATTCCTATTAATTAATCAAGTGTATTTTATTCCTAGTTATAAACAAATAAACTAGATGATGAGTTTGTACATGTAATATATAAAATTTAACATCTACTAAAACTTGCTAGGTTAATAATAAAATCTCCAACACATTGAGGTGTACTTTTGCGAAGTGATACTTGACCACAAAGAAATGCTGCGCCTTCAGCGATGGTTTTGCACGGTGGTTGTGTTGCATTGGGAGTCAATGTTTGTTGAGGGATTTGATAATTGTAATGCATGGCTCTTGTCCATTGTAATTGAATTAAAACGTGGCATGGAATTGAAAATTCTTGTTACCGTCAGATGTTTAATAGCACGCATATGCACAAAAAAGATCTAATGTTCTTCAAAGCTTTTGAAGAAATAGGACAATTTCGTTGAAAATAAAAACAAAGATTTAAACCATTGAAAAAGGTTACAAGACGTAATACATCATATAATAACAATCTCCTTTTAAAGATAAGTAATTATCAAAAAAATTATTATTAGATTCGTCGCCTAATAGAGAAACGAAAAAAATTTTTTTAGCAATTTTCTCCGTCTTGTGTTGTTTATGTTAGAAGAAATGATGTAGCGCAACTTTTTACATTAAAAACATTGTAAATTTATCAGGTCGTAAAGAAGGATTCATGCGGACAGGTCGTGCATTCGTCTTCATAATGACACCAGAAGAGGAACATCAATTGATTTGTGCCTCAATGAGCGTGTTATGCTTCTTTCTATTCATCTGTTTCTGTGCGTGTACGATCAAGCATGTGTGCATGATACTAAATTTTTAAAAAATACAAGAATTCAGAAAAATTTAACGAAGAACGTCATAAAATGAATTTTACATTGAAACACCATCGACCTCCTTTCCGGCAATTGATGGATTCAAATCATTTCTGCTGATCGCTGTTGTTGAGTGTTCATTTTCTAAATTTTCTACAACGTATATATCCGGTTCACAAACTATCTCTAGGTAAACTACATCTAAAGATTATGCATTGAGATGTAAATGAAACGATTTAGGTAGACGATTGAGAATCGTCAGTTCTAATTTGGATGATGGATCAGTCTCAAATGCTTGATTATGTCTTTCGTCTTTCGCAACATATCTGGTTACTTTACTGAGGTGAGAATTTATTTTGGCGATAAAAAATTTTACTCGCAGTTTTTTTTTATTCACTTAAAGGTCCTCGGACCGATATTAAACTTGGTGAAAACATTTTGATTTCAGCAGAACTTCGATAGGTTTTCATTTTTGGCCATAATACAATTCTCCCTACTGCTATGCCGTTAATGATCGGCTAATGTTATTAATGATATTACAGTTATTGAGTTATCATCAACAAAATCGACTTTCAGCGTTTCTTCTGTTAGCGTTTAAAACAAATGAGGATCGACAACGACCGTCAGCCGAGAATTCTAGCAGACCGCGTCGACTTTTTAAGTTCATCTCCACGCTTATGTTAATTAACTTCATATCGTATGTTTATTAAGTTGTCAGGTTGTTTATTTGTTTGCTTTTTTGTCTCTTTATTTCTTCTTTGGTTTGTTCGTTTGTTTGTTTGTCTAGACATTTTGTAATCAATTTTTCGATAGCTTCCCGTTGCACCATTATGATTTACAATTAATTATTTTATATGACAAGTGAAAACACATGAATTACATTTAAATCAACCAAAATAAGGAATAAAACAATGAATAATAATAAATCAAGTTATGACGCAATTTTGCTCGTTAAGCATTAAATTTGAATATTCCCAATGAATGCTTTTTTTCCTGTTGTACAGCCGACGTCCTACAGTCAGAGGTGTTTTTAAAATTATCAGCAACTAGCGAATAAAAAATAAAAAATGTTGAAATTACTTTACATAGAAAATTTTTTATTTTTGACTTGTTTTTATTAATAAATACACATGTAAATTCTCGCACGTACATAAATTTAAGTATAGGTACACACACGTACATGCACGTACAGTACATGCTTACACACATTTTCGTGCAAAAGTCAGTGTGTGTGTCTATGTCTGTTTGTGCATATGTGTGTTATTAGGAATGTGTGTGAATGTTTTGCTCTATGATGTTGTTTTATTTTGTTCGTTTTTTGTTGATGTTTTTGTTGAAGCTGTTGATGTTATTACTGTTATTTTATATATTGGCTCATAAATCATCGTTGATTGCAACATTAACATGATGGAGTGTCCATTCACTTGTCATCAATGGAAAAAATGACCAAACAGATTTACGTCCCATCCCATCACTAATTGCAATAATGTTTAACTTAATGATGTCATCAAAGATCACATCTCGACATCATCATTGTAAATTATTTTAACTGCCATGTTCATCATCATACTTGTTTTGTTGTACTCTCCCCAATTTCATCACAACTTTTGATGTCATCATTATTATCATCGAAGTCATTGTCATAAAGATATCACTACCACTGCTCTTGTATTTTCATCATCAACTTTTAACATTACCATCAACATCATCTTCATCCTTATCATCAGCATTATCAATCAACATCATTACCACCAGCATCATCTTCATTACCACATTCTAAATCATCATCGTCGTCGTCGTCATGGTCTTCGATAGCCAACTCATGATGACCATCATGGTTAGATAGATTTGTTGGTTGAGTTGTTTTTCATTTGGCAACGTCATTCAGCACGTGACCATCGTGTTACACGGGTCAACAGATACATCCTGCCTGCCTGCTGTCCTATATATAACTTATTTATTTATTAGTTTGTTTATTTTCTTTATTCATTCATTCATTTTTTATTTATTTTCCGTTTTGATACATTCCTTTCATCATTTGTTTATTGATTCACTGGTATTATTCATTAATTTGTTGTATTTTTGCTATATTTATTTGTTTCTGTTGTGTAATTATGTCCACAGTTTGTTTATTAATGTTTTCCTTATTTATTCATCCTCAATTATTGTCTGCTGGTTTAACCATTTTTAAAATGTCCTTACTTGTTTTTTTATTCTTTGAATGTCGGACTCTGTAAGACACAAAATGCGTTACAACACGCAGTAGAATTGATCGCAAATTAAAAAAAAATGAAGTATTGAATTATTGAGTTGAAAAGAAATTATGTGGGAAGAATAATAAGAATAAAAAGAATAGTTTATAACAAAATAAATAGAAAAATAAATAATAAGTTCTATTGAAACTGATTAAACGAGTGACAGGTGATTATTGTCTGTTTCTTCGATGGAGGTTTCATCATGAGGTTGTGGATGGTGATCTATTATGGCGATAGTGGAGGGGAATGACATGGTTAATTTAATTTTTAAATAATCTATTTTTTCAGTAATTTTCTATATATATTCTTATTATTTATTTTGGCCATTAAGTTTCTTCACTCAATTAATTCCATTATTTATTCGTTGGTTGATTTATTTTCTTTGTTTATTTGTGTTATTTAAAAACGTTATTTATTTCTGTTGTAAAATTTTGTCATTCAGTTACGTAATATATTTAAATTCTTTATGTTAAATAACCATGTTGATCACAATTTCAACTATTTAACAACTTTATAAACCAACGCCATCACATTTTATGCATGGTTTTCAAGTTCGTTCCAATCTTTCGTCAATTTATTCTGTTCACGTTAGATTTTAAATTTTAAACTCAAGTTGAAATAGGGTTTTTACGGCTTATGAATGTTCTTTGAAAATCTTCTAAAGTAAAGACTTAAATCCCATCTGATTTAATTTTTATTGCCAAAATATTTCATAATCCCTCTCCTCTCTCAGTTTGATTATTTTCAATTTTTTTTTATTTCGACGATATTTTGCAATTAAAAATCAGCGTTAACGTGGAAGGTGCAGAGACTATAACAGTCTCGTTTCTTGAATATCAATATTTTTAAACTAAATAACTTTATTTATGATTTTTTTTAAATACTAGTTTGTGGATGGATACATCGAGCTAATTTCCTTGTTACCTCAAACCTCATAAATAGCTCTATCTCTCTCTCTCTCTCTCTCTCTCTCTCTCTCTCTATATATATATATATATATATATGCGGTGATATTTTTTAATAACTCTCTCTTTCTCTTTCTCTCTCTCTCTCTCTCTCTCTTTATATATATATACATATATATATAAAATATTATATATGTATAATTTCGGTTTTATATATGTATATATATAATATATATGTATATATATAATAGTTCTTTTTAAAACTGTTTTTTATAAATTAATTATTAGCATTGAAAGGTGCATAGGTTGATGGCGTAGAATGCAATATCGACAAGAAGACAGCCAGCAAACAACAGACCAAAAATAGTAAGATATTTATTTCTGTTCAGCCCATAATTCAAGTTTAAAGTTGTTTCGTGAATTAAATTGAGAAGCGTACAAGAGGCGGCATTGTTTTGTATGTGTTTGTTTTAATGTTCTCATTGCAGGCAGTTTATTTATTGCCCTCCTTACAATGTTTAATGCTATCCTTCTTCTTTATGCAAGTTGCACGCAAAAACGTTACTGGGCAATGTTGTTGTGGATTGTTATTGTGGTTTGTTTATTTTGATGTTCTTGTTTGAACTGTTTTGATTGCTTCATCGACACTAAAACATCGCCTTGCCTCGTCCGATTACATCGAAGGATTTTATTGCTGATCATTCGCATTCATTTTGAACTGAAACCTGAATGAATGTAACAAAACTAGAAGATCAACTCAAAATGATTTATTTAACAAAACTTCAATGTAAATTTTGACATTTTATTTAATGTTGATAAAATTTAACGAAGAACGATTTATGCCTGTCATTCAATCATTTTATTAGATGCGTTGTAATTTAAGCGCTTATCAAGTACAGGCGGTGAGTTTAAATTTAAAGACAATTTTGAAACACTATTGAGCTCATAAAATTTACTGAATCTCATTTCATTGAAAGAGAAGAACTAAAACAATTGGTTAAATAAGTGTGGTTCTGTGCTTCCAAAATTTCTTGTTGATTCAGCGGGATGCCTTGCAGTTCAGTGATTCAAACTTCTTTTCATATAATGTCGTGTCAACGGATTTTTTGAACATGAAACCGAAATGCCTGAACGTTTCTGAAACAAGTGAACATTTATTTGCTGGCTGTCGTGGCTTTTGTTAATTGTCTCGCTGAGCAAACAATGTTTTGGAGAAAATAGTTTTCAAAAGGTAGAGAAATTAAAAGTCTTAGTTTAATCTAATTGGTTTGTGAAATCATTCGTAAATTTTTTGTTAAAATATTTTTTAAAACTTTGAAACAGTAACAGATTAACTGAAAACATTCGCTCGTTCGGCTTACAGAGACGCACAGCGATGTTTCACATCCACACGCACGAATGAATATCGCGTCTTCTTACGCGCATGTACTTATACATTTTGGAATCATGCCACGTCTATAAATTGACGATGAAGAAAAAAAAAGAAGAAGATGAGGATGTTGATAATGATGAGAAAAATAATATGATAGACACGATCGTGATTAAGTAATACAAAAAATGATAATGTTGTTGTTGGTAGTGATGGCTGGGATGAAACTTAACGAGATGTACATGTACATGAAAAGAATAATAATTGTGATCACTAACATCACTAAAAATGATAATGAGATGATGATGATGACGACGATGAAGAGGATGACGAGGAACATGATAGAAAATCAGATGTTTACAATTTGCAGGAGAATGATAATTTGATGTTGACCAGAGGAGAGAGGCGATTTATTGGGTCACACGTACTGGCCATCGTGATAATGATGATGAAGATGATGACGATGGGGATGATGACGATGACGATGAAGGCGCTGATAATGATAACGATGGCGATAATGATGACGAAGATGATGATGATGATGTTGGCGATGAGGAAGATGATGATGAGAACATAATAAATTGGGTACAGTACAGAGTTGGCATCAATATTGTGAGAATGATTTTAACAAAAATGAGGTTTTTGTGGGATTAACTGAGATGATCGTGACATTAACAAGATGATGACATTAACAAGATGATGATGATAACTAAGTCGGTGACATTAATAAGACGACAACATTAATGAGTTGATGACATCTGTTGGAAGATGTGATGAAATAAATAGAAATATTGAAATATTTGCAATAATAAAAATCAAACGCGTTCGGAATGATCATTATCAATATGACGGCCACTAAAATCTTACATTAGCAGAGCATTAATGACAGATAGTAAAAAATAAATAAAGGCATCTGGCCTGTGAATGATACCATTTAACTTGAAAATAAATGTTGATACAAAGGAATATGTTACATACAGCGGGGAATTTTAAATGAACCACAAATACACAACTGGTCTTATTTCTTGTAGGGCCTGGTTGAACATTCTCTTCGCATGTCTAACCTTTTTAAACTCCAACATACCTTCAACATTACTTTAAATAACATTCCATTCAATTGCAATCGTTGTATTTATAAAGGGAGTTTTAAAGTTAGTAAAATGTCTTTAAATCTTAGTAACAACATCAACTAAATAGTTTAGCATGGAGCTTATGAACGAAGGGGATGATGATAATGATGAGGGGGACCGAGGGAGGGAGACATGAGGAAGGTGGGAAGGGAGGTGCAAGATATTCCACTCATTAATCATCATGTGTTCCATTCCAATGCATGCATGCATTTGTGCATGACTGATCAATTATTGAGCGATAATATATGAAGTTCACTTGAAGCACCAACACATGTTGTTATTTTATGTTTTCATGTGGCTGTTGTTGTTGTTGTTGCTGCTGTTGTTGTTGTTGTTGTTGCTGTTGTTGTTGTGTTGTTGTTGTTGTTGTTGTGTTAAATGTTGTCAACGTATTTGATTAAAACAGATTTTAAATTATATTTCTCCTAACACCATTGTTTGGTTTTTAAATAAATAAATATGTGATTAAATAAATAATAATAAGCCTAGTTTGAGTTGGTTTGTTTGGTGTAGAGTTGTGGGGACGTCTGTATGGTGGTGTGGTGGTTGGTGGTTGTCTTTGTACTTGCTGCTGTGGTAGACCGCTGAGGAAATTGTTTAATGATGAGTAACAATAATTTGAATGTCGCCATCTTCCTACCATCATCGTCATCGTCATCATCATTATTAGTACCATCATCGTCTAGAAGGTGTCTTCCTTGAACTATCTGTTGCATCATACGTGAAATGACGTCACGGCGCGAGGAGAGTAATTTGATTACCATCTCTCATTGATCGCAAATTCATCCTACTCATTTTTTTTCATTCTCACATTATGGTGTTATTATCTTCATCGTCCTCCCCATCATCATCAACATCGTCGTCATCATTATCAACAACATCATCATCGTCATCCACACCATTATAAACCCCGTCATCATCATCAACATCTTCATCATCATCATTATCAATACCCTCTTCCTAATCGTTCACTTATTATTATGATGATGGTGTAGCTGTTGTTGTTGATGATGACGACAATGATGATGTTGTTGTTGTTGATGATGCTGCTGTTGTTGTTATTATCAATTATTATCATTTGCTGTTTATTCGTTTCAGGAACAACACTACCAAAAACAACTACCACAACAATAACAACAACAACAGCAACAACAACAACAACAATAACAACAACAACAGCAGCAGCAACAACAACCTCTGCAACTACAAAAAAATTAAAAGCGTCAACATGACACACATCAGCTGCTCAATTATTCAATGTTGTTGCGTAATAAGATATTAATGTACTTCATAAACCTGACATCATCAGTCATGGCAACAACATCAAAACGCGTCGCCATTGTAAAAATTGAAACATTTTTATTTATTTATTGATATTATCATTTTTAAATTTTCAAGTTGAGATGCATCTTCATCATCAACAACAACAGCAACAAAAACAACATCGTCATCAACAACAACAACATCATCATCAACAACAACAACATCCTCATCAACAACAACATCAGCAACATCATCGACAACAACAGCAACATCAGCAACATCATCAACAACAACAGCAACATCATCGTCGTCATCATCAACAGCAGCAACAACATCATCAACAACAGAAACAACAACATCATCATCAACAACAACATCATCATCATCACCACCATCAACATCAAATGTTGATTCAAAATAAGGATAAATTTATAATTCCCAAATAGTCTACAAAATGCGCCATCCTCTCAAAACTGGTAGAAAGCTAAGAAAGAAAGAAATTTGCCCATGTTAACAATTCTGCTCTATCGTCCATCGTCCCTTCGATAATAATCAACACACAACCACACACACACACACAGATATATATATAAATATATAAAACCGATGTTTACAAAGACACTTAACTAGAAAGTAGTGAAAGCGACACATCATTTGCATGTAAATAGTGAGGAATGGTACGCAATAACAAAGTAATAATTCGCGCATTTCTACCCGGATATATCGAAGTTGGATTATTGAGTTCTGACCACTTTCATCAACTTTGATACTTTTTGTTTCTAACCTTTCAAATCCGTATTCTTTGTTTATCGTTCAATACATTAACATTGTGGACATTTTTATTCATAAGCTTCATATAAACGATTTTGCTTTAGTAAGTTATCTGGTAATTATTTAATTTTTCGAATAAATGAATAGATTAATGAATAACTTAATGAATGAATAAACAAGAAAAAATAAATGAAATAAACAATGAATAATTAAAAAACACACGTGTGTTTTTTCATATATAATTATTATGTTTTCAGATAGTAATATTTCTTCAAAGAAAGGTTCAATGCGATTGAAACACTTCCATCTGCCGCTCCATCAAATGGAAAGAAATCCATTGTGAGTTTTTAATGACCTTAATTTTATTTTTATATGAAACAACCTTAATAATTCATTTATTTATTTATTTACCTATTCATTTATTTATCCATCTATTAATGAATTAATGAATTAATGAATTAATGAATTAACGAATTAATGAATTAATGAATTAATGAATTAATGAATTAATGAATTAATGAATTATTCATTCATTCATTCATTCATTCATTCATTCATTCATCCATCCATCCATCCATTCATTCATTCATTCATTGTATATGTTTTTCGTTATTTTGTTACCTTTTAGTTATATTGGATCTTCCATCAACTTTGATGTGATTTAAATTTTTTTTATGACATTGACAATTGAAACGAAGACAAACAATATCGTCAAGTGAATAAAATTTTTATTTTTATATAGAAACACTCAACATGTGAACCATTAGCAGGTTGACAGAAGTTTAATAAATTAGTCAACTAATTTACTGAATTAATTAAATAAGTTTCACAGGATTCACTACTAAATAACTTAAATACTCTGATTAAAATATAGAGATGAAAATTTAACAACATGTTCGTTCATTCGCACAACATGTTCACTCGCACAACAGGTTCTCTAACACATGTTCGTTCACTCACACAACATGTTCACTCACACATGTTCACTTGCACAACATGTTCACCCACACATGTTCACTCGCACAACGTGTTCACTCACACATGTTCACTCGCACAACGTGTTCACTCACACATGTTCACTCGTACAACGTGTTCAGCACTCCCACGCCAGCCATCAACAGTTGATCGTGTTGTTTTGCTGGGCGTTTGTGCGGTTTCCACAGGGATGGCTCGTGGAATGTTGGCTGACTCAGCTCGGTTCGTTCATTCAGATTTTAATTCAGTTGAAGTACTTCAATTATGTACATTCGCTGTAACAGTTGTTCCTTAGTTTTTTTTAACTTAGCAGACATATCTTTCAGTGGGTGTATGTTGCATGCAGTACAGTGCATTGCATAAATATGATACATTATTTATACGCTTTCTCAAATACATTCAGTTGCACGCTGCATCATGGATCTGTGTATATTTTTTGAGACATAAAAACTAACATTCGCATGACAATTAACAAAAACAAAATAAGAGTACAGCAGGCATTTACAGCAACAACAACAACAACAACAATAACAACAACAACAGTAACAGCAACAGCAACAACATCATCAACAACAACAACATAACAAAACCACAGCAACATAACACAGTTGCGCAAAATGCAACACAACAACAATAACATGAAAAAACTGGATGCATGCGTAGAATGTTTGAAATATGCGACACAAAGCTCCAATACATACATACACTGCTTGGAGGTGATTTCTTAAAACACTTTATAATATTAGTCAGAGAAGTTTTCCACTGAAAATGTTGATTGACTAAATGTGCAACGAAAAAATTTAAACCATGCTATAAGCTGAAAGCATAAATACAACAACTGAGAATCATGTTTCGTTAACTGACGAGCGATTCAAATGTTTAAATCATTACATTACTTATAAAGGAATGTGTTTGAGAGAACACTCATCGCTAATGGTAATTTCAAGTTTGAAGCTAATACGAATTACTCGAATTGAATTGAAAGCGAGAACAACAAAATAGGCGATACGTGGTGGTCCCGTGCTGGACATAAAAGCACAAAATCAGCTTTCCGTGCTAACAAGTGAAGCCCCCCACCTTTCCAACGTGCACAAATGAATGACAAGCCAGTCCAAAATTTTTCAATAATAATCTCCTCAACGTCACTCTTCGGTGAGATGCAGAATGGAGGTCCGTGAGCCAAACTGATGAGCACACCACACGTACAACAGTAAACACGCATCCATTTAAGCTTGTCCATCTTTAGTTGAACAGCTTTACATTAATCTTTCAAAACAAATAAAATTTTATCCATTGCGTTTACGTTAATAAACACTGACGCAAATTTAAAATTAAACTATCGTTTCATTTTAAAAATAAAACTAGTTGTTAAAAATATTGTTTAATCTACTGCCAAAATAAGTTTTATTTGAAGAATTAAAGTGATAATCAGCAGGTAATAGAGACCTCGATGAACGAGACTATCACATAAAAAATAAAAGTGCTTGGAAAATTAAAGATCGATTTTACTGATCTCTAACTTCTGAAAAGTATTTCAAGATTTCAAGCCACGAAGAACCAGGCCAAGCCGGGCAGTGGCAGCGAGGAACTTTAAATACAAAAACTGAACATGAATCTACAGAGGCAAGCAAATGAGCAAGAACGGAATCTGAGCTGAACCAGGTTAAAGTCACGTTAGAGTGACTTTCGACTAATATTATTGTACATTAATATAACTTTACATCATCATTACAGTTTCTAAAGTAACTTTGTTTCAGTAATCATAGACGATCACATTAATCCTATTTCTGAATATCATTTGGGCCGCACATTTTTATCAAATAACAATTTCTTAGCATTGTGATGTGATATGATATCAATGTTACATTGTTTCACTGAACCCTTAATGATATCATTTCATTTAACGTATTTCATTGTGTAAGACGCACAAAATTATCAATTCATCATTCTCCAATTCTACCAAAGTACGCCACTGAAGCATTACCCACACATTAAGTTACATCATTATAACATTATTCTCACATCACATCGCCAGCATCACATCATGCTCACTCACATGACATAACTCTATTAACATCATTACATCACATTCAGACAGATCCCAATGCAACAACGTTATTGTTCTGAATCTTTCCCGGTCGCATGCAAAACTATCATGAAGTGATTGTATGCAGTAGATGGCCAATGCCCGCATATGCGCCGTGGTTACTCAGTGGTCAGCCGACGGTCATGCAAGCTTCACGCACCATGGATATGTGAATGTTTATGGTCGTGCACATGAAGATGGATGCATGCATGGGTGGATGCATGTATGCATGGATGGGTGAGTGAATGGAGGGATGGATGAATGGGTAAATGAATGGATGGATAAATGAGTGAATAGATTTCAGTATGGATGGATAGATGGATGATAAATCATTTGTTGCACGAATTGATATAAATTTATGGTTTTGTTGCTTTGTTCTTTGATGGTTTCACATCTATCTGTTTTTTGACAGAAAATGTTTTAATTTAAAAATGTAAAGGGATAAAATATTAAAAAAATTTTTAAACATTTCAAATTGAAATTCATCCATCAACAATGATGATCCATCAAATCAGGTTCACAGTCAGCTACATCTCAATGTAACTTTATTTGAAAGCATTTTATGTTTCAGTTTGAGGCCGTCAACTGTGGCAGTGTTAGGGACAGTTGAACGCCCACGTTTCCCTTGCAAGCGCTAAAAGTACCATGTTCAGTTCTCGCCACTAAATATTAAACTGTTGATAATATTTATTTGACTGCTACCAAAAGCTGATAATATTAAAATTAATATTTTTGAACGATGTAGAATTAAGTGTCCACGATTTTACAAATAACTTGCATGGCAACAAATGAAATGGGTCATTCAATATACTACATACACAACAAGATAAAATAAACTTTCATATCAACGTATTTGAACACTTTAAAATATTATTAAAACTGTTTGCAACCTTGCACCAGTCTTAGGGGTCCAGACACTTTTATGAAAATCAGACCAAACGATGAAACGCTCTGAAATGTGTCAACGTTCCGTCTGTCAGTCTCCTACACGGTCTCCTATACAGTCTCCTATACGGTCTCCTATACGGTCTCTTATACGGTCTCTTATACAGCCTCCTATACTTTATTGCTTCATAGAGGGCTGTTATTCAACTTCGCCATAATATGTGTCAGTGATATTCTATGCCGCATGTTCCTGCTGGACATTTCAAATAAAATACTTTATGCATCTACGGCTAACTACCATTACTACTGTGTGTGCTTCAAAGTTGCTTATGTGTGTTATGAACTGATATAAGAGCTTTTTTTATTTTTCTTTGTCTGTAGATTAGTGTATATACATCTAAAACTGTTGAACAATGTGAACAATGTCAGTCTTCGTTTCTGTTTCTAAACAAATACTCAACAAAATTGTTGTCTCAAAATGAGACAGTTCATATGACGTAAAAACATGGCGGCCATTTACAAATTGTTACGGTGCTGTACAACCACGATGTTTCAAAATGTATATACGGACTGCGAAATGTTGTATCGGGGAAGGCCACTGGTCTCCGAGTTCGAATGCAAACTGTCTCGGTCTGAGTGATGATTAAATGAACGCGTATTCAAAAGAAAGCAGGAGTAAGTTAATTGCACTGTTATAATGTTGTATGTTTCTGTATGCAACCTCTCGTACACATACTGCGTACATTCACTTCTATGTAACAATTTAAGATATTTGGCTGAAGGAAAACGAAATAAAATAATTGGATAGAATGATTCAAAAAGATTAAATGCTGCCGTCATATTTTAACATCGACGAGGCTAATCCTAACATATAATTGTTATATATCAAATTTTATTCCACTTTCCTTGCAAATAAATTAAATAAATATACTAATTAATTTTAAAAATTTATTTATGAATTGTTTTATTTTTATTCAAACAATAGTTATCATTTCATTGATTTATAATTAACTCACATCACTATTACGTCATTAGCCAGCCGGTTAATACAATTTTCTTAATTCCCTTGCATTAATGTCACTAAAGTGAAGCAATTATTTTGAAACGCTGTCTTATTTTTAAGCAAAACGAATGTTGGAAAATCTATCTTTTTGAATTTTAATAAAAAAAAATTAACGAAAAAATTAATCGAAAAAATTGAGAATGAAAAACTAATTATGAAAATAATGGATCGCTTTTGAGAAGTTAAAAATTAAAAATTTAATTAAAGTTGCAGTGAATCACATACGTCATCGCTTGGGTTCGTTGCAGCGATGTGCGTGGGCTTGGGTATCTTTTACAGTTTTACTTTTAATTTTTAAACATTTATTTATATATTTTTAAAAACCGAATTAATATTTTTAAGTTAATAATTAATTTTAATTTTCACTGTTAAAATATTATCTATGATATCAATAAAGAGTCACATTGTTATGGCTAATAAAAAAGCTTGAGTAGCAACAAAACAATCAAATTAATAAATTTACAATACATTAATGCATGTCTAATTATATTTTCAATCAATATTTCTCTCCTGATGGGCGTTGAACCTACCTTCCAAAGAATGCAGCCGTACCAAAATCACACACACACACACGAACACCAACACACACACCATCACACACAATACACACACACACGACACACGCACACACACTGTTTTAACTGTTTGTTTTTCCAATTATAATGATTATTAAGAGAGCTTTAATTTTGATTTTAGCATCAACTACACACACCCAATCAATTCATTTTATTGACAATTTTTTATTCTTTGAAGCATAAAAAAGTCGAACGACCAATTATCACGCAAATATTTAGAGAAAGAGAGAAAGAAAAATAAAGAGAGAAAAAGAAGATTAAAGAGAGAGAAAGAGAGAGATGGAGAGAGGGAGCACATAATAACACACAACAACAATAACTTACGTCCAATTCAGAACGATTGATGGTTTGAGTTTGTGATCCTCAATTTTTTCAAAATTATTCTTTATTATTATCATGGGTGGAGTTGTTGAATGCCAGAGCATCACAGCAGTCGATCGTCAGATCACACGGTATCTCCACGTACGACTTGAAACAAAAATCTGAATGCAACAACGTTGTTGAGTTCTTGTTGTTTGTTGTTGACGATGTTGTGACAGTGTCGGCTGAAATAATTTCATTAGTTAATTGGCTGTTGGGGCTTTTGTTGGTTTCTTTGCTGGCTGAGTGGCAACACGAGGGTGTGTTGTTTGGCAGACTGCTGACAAGTCTCAGTGCTGACGTCTTCAGATAGGCTGCCGATGTTGACGCGTCGCAGTTTGTCATTAGGTTGTTCTTTTCGTTGTATATGTTGTTGTTGTTGTTAATGTTGTTGTTGTTGTTGATGTTGTTTTTGAATTCGTTGTTGTAAAAATATGAGTTGCAATCCGATGAGTATTGAAAGTTTGTGAAATTGTTACTTCTGTGGGAGCAGGACCACGCGAGGTTGTCATCATGGAGGTCGGGCGTTCCCGTTCTGTTGAAACCAACTTCAACAACTTCCCGACTGTTTAACTTATTTTCATTGCGGGCAGCAACATTTAAACTGCCGTACAACGAACCAGTTAAATTTGAACTCGTCTTGGCGTGGAATATTTGAGTCGTGACGTCATTAGCTGGTGTGAGCTGGCAGAGGAGGGCGTGTTTCGGGCAATAAGAAACTGCAGATTGAATTGGCTGGCGGTAGTGCGCGTGCACGAGCTGCTTGTTGACGCTCTTGTGGTGGTTGTGGTTCGGTGTGGCTGCATGGTTGTCCAGTGATGTGAGAGATGTTGAGAGAGTTTGTTGTTGAAGAAAGATGTCGTTTTGTGTTTTCGTTGCGTTCGAAACGATGGTTACTGGTGAACTTTGGCTGAAATACCTCTGTCTACGACTTTAAAACGATTTTCATAGCTCCATCAGTTAAAATATAATAAAATAATATAATAATATTATATTATAATAATTTTAGCTATTTTAATAAATTTATTCTCCCTTTATTTCAAGATCTGCTTATTGAAGCATCAGTTGAACTAACTGGTGCAGACAGGCGTACCCGACGCTGATGATGATGAACCAGATGGTGAGGGAGAGCAGAAGGACGATGACCACCGACGCACCTGCCAGGTGACCAACAGTCACGTGGGGACAATTGTGATGATCAAAATAATTGCTAAAGTAAATAAATGTGTGGTGAACAAATTTTATTTTACATAACTATATTCGGTGTCAGAATTAATGAGGATGACGACGATGATGATAATGATGGTGGTGGAGGAATTGATGGTGGTGGTGGTGGTGGAGGAGGAGATGATGACGGGGGAGACAATGGGAAAGACACCACCAACAAGGCACCAAGCCACCATATTTTATCAAGATAAAATAATAATAATAAAGCAATAATATTATTAACGACAATGACGGCAATGAACATTAAAGTGACTATGAAAAGGGTGGTGAGTGCGGTGGCGATGGAGAATTGCTTCATCATCATCATCATCCTCATCACCATCATCATCATCATCCTCATCACCATCATCATCATCATCCTCATCACCATCATCATCATCATCCTCATCACCATCATCATCATCATCCTCATCACCATCATCATCATCATCCTCATCATCGTCATCATCATCATCCTCATCATCGTCATCTTATTCACGCTGATGATGATAATGATGATTACAAATTTGAAGAAAACTTGCAAATGGCAGCAGACATTGTACTCACCCCAGGATATGTTCCTAAATGAAGACTTCTTATTCGTCGGCAGGTGGTGCTCGTTGTTCGTCAGGAGTGCTGAAAAATGTTTGGAGCGTTACTTGATGCGAATTAAAATCGCTTGGTCCAATTTGAGAATATTTTTATTTCTATTCATTTGAAATCTCGTTAAGGAATTAAAAAATGATTTCAATTAAAAAATAAGACAAAAATCATTTTTGCCAATTTTCAACAAAAAAACAGGTTGGTGTAGATTTGTGATTTAGAAATCGTTAACAATTCACTTGGATTTAATTTTATTTACGGGTTTCAAATCCATGTTTCAAAGAGTTAAACAACGCGTTCAAAATGAAAGAGGACGTAAAATAATGAATGTTTTGTCGATACGAACAACAAAAGAACGAAGAAAATTATTGCAAACAAACAAACAAACATCACAGTCAATTAACACAGTCGATTTCAATTTTATTTGCTGGTTTTAATCTTCATAATCTCATTTGGTCACCAGATTTATTAACATTTATTTTGTCACTCAGTTTCTAATGAGATTTAAATTTTAAAAAATTTGGTGATTTGTTAAATTGGATCAAACGAATATAAATCAGGTCAGCTGAGCCTGCTTTGCAAGGAATGAAAGGAAAATGTTCTTTAAGAAATGATGTCTATTCGCTAATTCAAAGTCACATTCAGACAAAATTGAAACAACGAAACAACTGTGCCCGCTTAATGAACAAAGTTTTTACACAAATTTTTGACTCGTGGATAAAAATTTCTTCAATTAAACGCACCGTCAACACATCAAAAATGAAAACACATACGAACTCCATCAGGACTCTATCAATCAAACGAAAGAACAAACATAAGCAAGAAACACATGAAAACAAAACAGCATGAACAACACGTGAACACATGAACAACACGTGAACACGTAAACAACACGTGAACATATGAACTAACGAGTGAGTGAACAGTTCCTCTCTTCACCAACCCACACCCGATTGCTGCAGACCATGCGCCATCTATCCCCCTGCCACTCACCACCCTCACCCCCACCACCACCTCCACCACCACCACCACCGCCGCCACCATTATCAACATCAACGTCATAATCTAATGAATGATAATCATCATCATCAACGTTGTTCTCATCATCGTCATTGTCGTCTCTCCTGATAACAGTATTAAAACCGGTTGCGTCGTGTCTGACGCTCTGCCTGATGAGATTATCGGCATCAATTTTGTCATTTGATGGGATTCTATTAACTTGCTTCAGTTTTCTCGACAGGCTGCTCGTTCTGTTAGTTTTCCTCCTTTTATTGATCACGTCTTCAGGAGGAACATCATCGTTCTTGCCACTTGTTCGACTGACGGGGTTGTAGGACGTGTGGTAGCTTTCGTAGCAGCCGAAATATATGGCGTCACCACTTCTCTTCATCCAGCCATTCGTGGGGGGAGGGGGGTTGATGCAGCCGACAACTGGGGGATGATGAAGGAGAAGAAGGAGATAGTGGTGAGGAAGTTGTTGTTGATGAGGATGATGATGTTGATGTTGGTGAAGAAGGAGATAATGATAATGACAATGCGGATGATGGCGATAGAGGTGATGACGGAAAAGTTGCAGATGTTCAGACGTCTCATTGTTCAGATTGAAATTGAAATAAATAAATTTCAAATTAAATCAACGATCATTAAATAAATTATTAGATGAAAATTTATTATACAACTATTTTTATAAAAACGGCATCGTGCAATAACATTAATCATTATCATCATCAACAAAACCGTAATCATCATCATCATTATCAACAACAACAACATCATCATCAGCATCATCATCATCATCATCCTAAACATCATCATCATCATCATCATCACCACGCGCATAATGACCACCTACTTGAAAATGCAGCAGGAAGTTATGCGGAGTCACGTGAG
>NW_008705330.1:509468-595111 GCF_000326865.2 Helobdella robusta | reverse complement strand
GCACCACCAAGTTGTTTCCCGCCACTTGATCGTGGTTCAGAGACTGTGGCGTATGCGAGGCAATCCTGGTAATGATGCTGTTGAATGTT
Organism: Helobdella robusta; assembly: GCF_000326865.2. Classification (NCBI taxonomy): domain Eukaryota; kingdom Metazoa; phylum Annelida; class Clitellata; order Rhynchobdellida; family Glossiphoniidae; genus Helobdella; species Helobdella robusta. The sequence goes on along the minus strand of NW_008705330.1, from coordinate 595,022 downwards.
GATGAATTATTTATGAGAGGCCGAGGTGGTGGTTGTGTTGTTGCTTAGCTGTTGTGTTGTTGTTGCTTTGCTGTTGTGTTGTTGTTGCTTTGCTGTTGTACTGTTGTACGGTTGTAGTTGTGGTGGTGTTGTTGTTGTGTTGTTTGGTGTTGCAGTGTGGTGGATGGGCTCTGGTGTTAATGCGTGGTTTGTTGTTTGTTTTTTGTTGTGTTGCGTCGCCGTGGAGCTATGCTGTTGTGTGGTCTGTGGTGTATATAAACATTTATTTGGTTGTTGTCTTGTTTCATTGTTGCTGTGTATTTACGCAATTGTGTTGTGGTTGTTGTGTAGCTTCGTTGTATATATATATATATATATATATATGCGTGTGTGTGTGTTTATATGTGCAAACGTACATGGATTTGTTTTTCAGACACGTATGCGACGTTCCTACAAAGCCTGCGTTTATTCGAACTTTCAAAACGAACAAATATCTTCTATGCGTGCGAGTGTGTGTGTGTGTGTGTGTCAGCCACATGAATCATGTGTGTGTCTGTGTATGTATCATGTGTGTGTGTGTGTGTGTGTGTGTGTGTGTGTGCGTGTCTGTCAGCCTTAAGTATCATGTGTGTGTGTGTGTGTGCGTGAGTGTGCGTGCGGGTGTGTAATTGTGTGTGTGTGTGTGTGTTTGTGTGGTTGTGTGTGTATCAGCCTCATGTATCATGTGTGCATGCGTGCGTACGTGCGCGTGTGTGTGTGGTTGTGAGTGTGTGTATGGTTCTTTGTAAACACGACCACGGTGAATGAATTTTAAATTTTGTAATAGTAAACCATAACGTCATTGAAAAAGAAATAAAAATTTTCACGCGGATGTTTGTAACGCAATGAAAATAGAAGGGAAGCAGGTTTGAAAAGCTGAAATCAAAGTGTCTCACACAAGCAGACATTGAAATCTGGTGAATGCGAGCAATCTAGAAAAGAGATTCATCTGCACTGTTTTGAATGTTTTTTTGGAAACTTGAATTTTTCATATGAATGACTGAAATTAAATGAATTGCAATGTTTTCAAGGACAGCAGATGCAAATTAGGAATTGAGAGGGTTGACATCCGAATGATATTTGAGTTATTTTATCAAAAATCGCCAGTCAAATGCTGAAAGAAGAGATAAATAAATAATTAAAATAGAACGAAAAAAATTTAATACATTTTCAACTGGTTTGGCAGCATTCGTACGTGTGTAGGCTTTTTGAATGAAAAAATTATAGAAAAGATGACTTAAATAACTTGCGATCACACACACGCACACATAAGATTTAATCTCATCGAAAAAATTGGCGCGCTAAAATCAATTTTGAAAATGGCAAGATACATTTTATTGGCCGGCTGAATAATTGGAATCAAATGCAAAATGAATGGCAATACTTTGTGGAACAGTGGCCACCTCAACAGCAATGCAGTCTGATCCATGTGACTCCGCTCTGCTTTTTATTTGGCATTGTAATAGAAAATGTTGCGAAAGAGCTTAAGTAATGAAATGTGATACAAATATTGCAATTGAAATCAGTTGAGGCGTTTTGATGCTTGCCAAGGTTTACGTTTCGTTTCATAAACCAAAGTACCAACTAAACTTTTGTTACGGTATTAACCAAATTTTTAACAAACAAAATAACCACAGCAATGTTGTTCAGTTTAATAAATCTCAGTTTTTCACTGAAATTTTTGTTAGACGTAAATATGCACATCTAGATTTGCATGCATCAAGTCGAGTGATGTGTCATCGAAAATATATCTCCCAGTTTCTTGCATCTTCTCATGGTTTCATGAGCAAGTTGTGCTTCAGTCTGAGTTCTGAGCTGTGCTTGCTCAAGCTGTCTCGTGTGTGACTGGTGCTGAAATAGAATTTAAAGCTCTTTATAATTTTTTTCTAAAACTTTAAAGTTCCTCATGATAAAACAACATTCACTTAATTATATACCATAATTATTTTAAAATTTTACAAAAATTTTTATTGACCTAGCTAACAAAAAATTCGTATTTAAATTTTTTTATTCTACTGTGGATTTGCAACTAATAAAGAGTATTATGTATTTGCGGTGGCGTGGTTGGATTTTTTGTTGGGCGGAGCTTCAATTTGTTTAAAAATGTTGGTAATTTTTTCTTTCTTACCACAAAATTATCAATTTTTTTTCAAAATGAAGCTAAATTTTTCAAGCTTACATACCGATTTTGTTCAATTTTACTTAAACTTCAGCCAAATTTTCAAGTGGGGGGAGGTTTTAGCTCCGAAATCCCTCTTTGCTGGACTTGGTGTCCTCATGATTCCTTTGGCAGTGTCAAGTGCTTCTAACCAGCTAATGATCTAAAAACTCAAAATTATTTTAAAATTTATGCATTTGATATTCTAAGAGATGATATTTCAAGCCATTTTAACCACGTTTCTAAGAACTGTAATTTATTTAAAGTTAAAATAATAGGCACCACAATGCTCTGATCATCAAGGTTGTGCACCACCTTTAGAAACTGTCATGTTATCGTACTGCCAGATGAGTTTTTTGTAATATTCAAACATGATGCTCGCTTGTGCCAACAATGACAAACCAGCAAATGCATTGGCTGTTAATTATGCTTCAACGTTGGTGCACAACGATTAGAGATGTTTCAAAAGAAATATGGGCTGGTTGTAACATGATACTGGTTATGTACTACAAAGAGTTTGTATTTGATGATCAGTTGAATAATTCAGAAATTTATGTGGGTACATGTTTGAGATTAGTTATGTATGAAATGAAGCTGCAACACACGTGGTGCAGAAATGCGATAGGGCCAGTGTGGTGTGGCGTGGTTGGTTCTTGGAAGTTAAATAGAGTGTAATAGATATTCATTTAAAATAAGATTTAACCCTCAACTGGAAGTTGGGGAGCATTCTGCACTTAGCTGGTGGCGTATTTTTCTTTCAAGAGCTGAATAATGCATTCTGCACCCTAAGGCACTCTCAATGGCTACTACTTTGTTATAAACAGAACTACAACAATTATGCTTTAAGACATTGTTAAGATACCATTATGTCCTATTTTAAAATAAAATATCAACGTTAAATTTTGCGAAATATATTTTTTCGGAGTACATTTTATAACCCAGACAAACATTATTCAAAATGTTTATATGATACACAATTAACATTAAAGTTGCCAATAAATGATGTTTATTTTTGTATATATTCGACATTAAATAGACTTTTTATTGAATAAATATTAATAAACAAATATACGTGAGGCATGAAAAACTTGGGCTTGTAGCAACTAAATTTCACTTTGTAATAAAACTTTGATGTTATATGTACCCAAAAAGGTCTAGTGTTGATCTGTTGATAAACCGGGGATGGTCCTTCTTAATAATTCCGCTGAAAGTGGCGTCGATAACAGATCATTTGGCTTCAAACATTGTGAAGGGGAGATCATCAGACGGCCGATGATCTTGTTTTTTAACATGCTTGACAAGCTTTCATTGCTGTTTCACGATCTGGATGTGCAATAACTCTGATTGGGACAAATCGTCTGAAGCTGTACATTTCGCAAATTCATTGCGAATCTCGGGAAATGTTTTGTCGAGTCAATAATTATGAAACATTTGGACAATTCTATTTGTCTTAGAAAACCGATTTTAAATTTTTAAAACCAATTTCAAGTGCTGGATATTGTAAAAGAAGAATGTGAAAGACCAGTTAAAGTGAGGATGACAAAGGGGCATTGTCCTCTGTGCACGAGCGTGACAGTATAATACGAAACTTGTGTGACATTGTGCTCTACCCCCTCTTGAACGGCTCAAAAATACTGTGTAAACATTGTTTTTCCTATTTAAATTTATAATTAAAAAAAACATTGAACAAAATTTGCATACAATTTGTTTCGACGTTTCATAGAATTGATTCTAGAATTAAAATCACACTCATACCGAGTAAGCGAGTGTCTCTCCGAACCACCGTAACCCCTTTAGTGCGTTATTTTATTGCATCTAAAATGGCTAATACATGATTTTTGGTTGTAAAAGTATAGTAACTTTATTTTAGAAAAAATTAACTTAGTTAAAATTGATTTATATAGAAAAATTAAACTGGAGTCCAACCGCAAGAACGTGAACGAAAGTTTCTACCAAGTAGCAATCGAGCAAGAAGCAGTTTTCCATGAAAAGAGTGAATACCGTAAATTTAGCAAAGTTTAAATACATATGAAAAGGTGAAACATTGAAGTGTTTTTGTTGATATGTGATAAAGGTGAAGGAGTTAACCAGACGAGTTGAGACTGTGCCTTATTCCAAGTGGCGGGTGTGCTGGAATGTTGTGTTGTGGCTGCGGTGGGGTAGCTAGGACGCGGGAACACGCTGTGAAACATGGCATAATTATGTTGGCGGTTTTGAAAGGTACGTTTGTGAGATTTAAAAGTGAAACTGTTGAAATACCGAAAAATGGATGGTTTCATTCTGTCGTCTGCTTATGTGATTGCAAATTGTAAACCTGGTACATTGCACGCTGTAATCAAATAGAGTTGAAAATGGCGCTAAGTACGTATTAAAACAAATAAGTATTAAAACTATTGAAGGTTGATAAGTTAATTGAGAAATACTGAAATAGAAATTATGAAGAGAATCCATGCATTATATTGCATACCGCTGCATAAATTTGCAGTGCAAACTGATTTTTCAAAGAATTAATCGAAGAAACAAAAAATTGTGTTTAAAAATATGAGAGGATGAGTGGTGTGGGGGTGAGTTGGTTGGAGGTCTTGCGATGAATTGGAAATGTATCAAGATTGCATTGCGTTGTAAACAGTTGGCAATTTACATGCAAATGATTCTGCACTATGGTTCACAAATATGATAACAATTTTAAAAAGTAATCTAGGTTTCATGAAATGGCACGAAACGCATTTATTCAATGCAAGGCCATCCTGGCGGTGATGTCCATGCCATGTGAAACATTCTTCCTTTTCATGAGCGGTGTACATTTCGTTGTGTCAAATGTTTCGTTAGGCGTAGAAATTTTAAAAATAAGTTATTTTATTCAAATATGAAAAAATTAAATAAAATGTACTCACAGTCTCATAATCGATGAATTTTTTGTGCTGGGTGTCTATGCTTATAACATTGATTGAGTTGATGTTGTTGTTGATGTTGATGTTGTTGTTGATATTGTTGTTGATGTTGTTTTCGATGTTGTTGTTGATGTCGTTGATGTTTGCGTTATTGATGATTGAATTGTAGTCACTTTCCGATGACGCTGCAAGTCGGAAGTTGAAAGAGGAAGTGAAATCAATGATGGATATGTTGACTTGCTGCCCAGGTTGACCGGAAATTATCCAATGAACATCCTTCGTTCCGCATCCTGTTTCCATGGGCACCAGACTTGAAATGTAACCGCTGAGGTCACCCGAATGCGACGACGACGATGACGACGACGATGATGATGACGGTTGTGGTAATGATGATGTAGACGTTGAGAAGCATTGCCGGCGAGGATCGTTTAAAACTGTTTGGAAGAATATTTAAAGATGCCCAGAGTTGAATTTGAAGCAGCACAGTTGTTCTCAAATGAGCTCAAAAGTTGTAACGTAATTTATAATTTCGTATTTTGCGATAAAATTATCACTTTCTTAAAATTTGAAGACTGAGTTGATTAATTAAAAATTCCAAATGGTGATTCAAATAAATGACTAAGTCATATTGGTTATGGTTTCGTAACTCAATTCATGGTTACGTAGTTAACTTTTGAAATATTTCTTCAAAAATATAAAAGATTGATATTTTCGTAGCTGAAAAACAGAGAGGTGCATGACGCATAAAAATATGCAATGCACGTACATGTATTCAATTGCAGACACGTCACAAACATTCTTTAAAGACTCTCTTGTAGTTTCTCAAACGAAAATAAATTGCATCAATAAGGACTCCTACTTACAGGACCCTGTTTAATATGATTAGTGTTTATACACACGCTTCATTGCCATTCCATCAAACAATGCGCTGTGTCTTCCACCGCATCCTACATGGAAGGCGTGCCGATGTGAGTGAACAACGTGGACCAACCATCGGCTTCAATCACGCCATGAAACATTTCAACGCATTTGTATTGAGAAGAAATTTATTAAAACAGAAAGAGATGCAGATGGAAATAAAAGAAGAAGACATGCAGAAATAACGGTCGTCATTAAAAGAGGCATGCATCTGCTCTGCAGTCGTTGGTCTAGTTGTTGTTTTTGTTGTTGATGCTGTTATTGTTGTTGATGCTGTTTATTGTTGTTGTTGTTCAACATGTTCTGGCACGCATGGAGGAAAAACAAACTCATCAACATCACAAACCGTCCAGTCTCCACAACTTAAGAGTGCATTAGGACTTGCGTGGGGCCACATTAAAAAAAGTGAGGCCTTGTGCTGACTAGTCTGAAAAATGCGAAAGAATTGTCGTCTTGTATCACCGCCCACTCTGCCGCTTCCCAAACCTGTCAGATACAAAATCATCTTTTCATTGGCTGCATCGTTTCATACTTTCAAATTTGATGCCTGTGAACTTCTTGAAAGATTTCATATCTTAAAAATCTGCTGACGAAACAAATTGGCGCTAAAATATAATTTTACAAACACTTTCAAATAAACAAATTTAAAACATTTATGAAAATATATACATGTACAAAATTGCTCTTCAATTCGTTAAGGCTTCTTATATCCAAATACATTGGACGGTTGTAAGCTAAAAAATTGTGTCAGTGAGAAAAAGAAATTCAAAAAATTATAATTTTTGCTTATTCAACACATTCAACAATCCAAACATTCTATCTGTATTTAACGTCATGATTTTGCAAACGAAAAAAGAGAATAAATTATGAGTGAATTAAAAGAGGAACAATTTTTTCAATTTTCTTATTAATTTTCTCTCCCGTACCTTTGCAAATTGGAAATGAACAACATGTGCTAAGCTAGCTCGATATGACTGGAATATAAATGATAGGCGAGAGATGGGCCGGTGTAGTTTCACCATCAATCACAACAGTGTCATCATCATCAACCACAACATTATCTTCATCAACCACAACATCATCCTCATCAACCACAACATCATCCTCATCAACCACAACATCATCTCCATCAACATTATCATCGATATAATGATTACATTTAGTAACATCAACAACAACAACATCATTATCATCATCATCTTCTTTCCCATCTCATAATCTTCAACACCAACATCATTGTCATTATCTTCTTCTTCACCATCATCAGCAGAAGCATTACTATCATCATTATCCGCATAAATGCAGGGGCATGATTAACGTTTCATTTAACAAAATTTTCATAAACGCTCTGTATCGAGTTTGATACGATGTGCAAGTGATGATGTTTGTATGTGTTTATGTTTGTACGTGTTTATGTTTGTTTGTGTTTATGTTTGTATGTGTATGTATGTGTTTATGTTTGTACGTGTTTATTTTTGTATGTATTTATGTTTGTATGTGTTTATGTTTGCATGTGTTTATGTTTGTACGTGTTTATGTTTGTATGTATTTATGTTTGTATGTGTTTATGTTTGTATGGGTCTATGTTTCGTTGTTTTTGTTTATGGTTGGTATGTGTGGCTATGTTTACGTTTAAAATGACAGGTTTGTGTTTAATGGCTTAGTTCACGTTAAGTTTATTGGTTAATGTGAACCTTGTAGTTTATAATCTCATTAAACATTTTGATTTTTTAGTGAGTGTTTGATTTGATATTCCAATTAATATGTACGATTATGAATGGTGGACATTTTTGACCGAGTTAGATCTTGCAATCCCTTATAATTTGTTGCTTCTTTGTTATTATCGGGAATTGGGTTGTTCAGTTGTTCAGAAAATAATTTGATTATATTGTATTATTTCGAACTTAAATTCACACTCAAGTCGCATATCATTATAGGTTTTGAGAGCTGATATAGCAAGGCTTGTGTGAAAACGTTTAATTGAATCTACACAGTAGTTTTTGGTTTGCTCTCTTTCGAAAATGGAGATCAATATGTAGCATTTTTGTCATTTTTCACATTTTTTCAATAGAAAAGGTAAATATGTTTCTCAAGCTAAAAAGAAAGAAAGAATCCGATGTGAGTGATGATGATGATGAGTAGATTTGTGCTGCGACTCTCGTGTGGTGACTTCAAAGGTACTTCATGGACTACCTCAAAGAAAGTTGAAATGCTTCAGACATTTCTTAATTAAACTCGCCTCTCAAAATTTAATCAAATCTTTCCAGAACCATTCCAAGAGTATCCCACAATTATCCATAAGGATGGCAAAGTGTGTTTGTTGGACTAGATTGGACCAGAATGGCAAATTTATGATTCAATAGAATATTTATCCATCATACAAAACTGTCTTTCGTTTTCACGCAAAAAATTACTTTCCGAACTACTTGATAAATTTTCAACTCTTAATATATAATAGAAAACATTGCAAATTATGGATGTGTGGCATATTGAGAAAGTTTCAATTATTAACGTTGGCAATAATAAGCGTTTGGATACGTAATTAGAAAATAGAGGAAATAGAATTAAATTTAAATTTCCATTTTAGGCACCTTTTTAAATGCACGAATACGTAAAATCGTAGCATCACACACACGTTCTCGCCCTAACAAACATATATAATAACAAACACACACATACACAAACACATACACACAGGCACACACAGACACACACAAACACACGTATGTGTGCATCTGTTTGTGGAAAAACATGGAAGAGTACATGCGGAGAGTATGAGATCCTTCATAAAGGCACTTACATTTATTTACACGTATTTTATGGCATATGGAAGCCGTATAACGCCCGTTCGATCACATTTTATATTCAGTTATTCCTATGTTAATCTCAGCCAGTTTATTACGCTCAACACTGTTTATGACGTCATCTTACAGCTATTTCCTTGACGTGCACTTGAAAGAACCAATCAGAAACAAGAGCATCGCGTCACGTGTTTTCACAGCAAAGAAATGCTGATGTGAAATGAGGAAAAAATATTTTTCTACGCTGGTGTATAATTTCTTTGGTTAATCTCAGTTGCATGTATTAGTACGTTTGTTGGTCTAGCGAATAAAATCACATAAATCATGTTTTTAAATAAGTTCAGTTTTCATTTCAAGTCAGCTGCCTGACTTGAAATGTTGCTTTTACTTTTGTGAGCACTGAAAATTATTTGCTTATTTTCAAGCATTTTTATGATATAACTTTTTTGATTGTCTGGACAGGAAATGATCTTACGCGTTGTTTGCCATCTGTTTGTGATGAACTTCTGATTGAATTCGTCCGATAGCATGCAGGTGCACACATTTCGACTTTTCTCCGCATTCTCCAAAACAAACAATTTTTTGATTAAAAACCTGCAACAAATTCGCAGTTGCCTCATAAAATTTTTCTTGCAAACTCAAATTTATTGAATAAAATAGTACGAATGAATTAATATGAGCTGCAAAAGTTTGCAACTGCCCCATTTTTCGTTTATTTTGCTCTGACAATTATTGTATGTGTCACGTTGGTTTAATAAATATTTGATGACTTTTAATCACATAATTATTAATTAATAATTTTTGTGCCAGCTACGTATCGTTCAATAGTTTCATTAATAATTACAGTTGTTCAATGTGAAACAATATTTCTTAATAAAATATCGCACTGCAACAACTATCTTCTCATTTCCGACATCTGATTGCATTGCTGGGTTCGACGCATGCATGTTGTGGTTGTGATGGACACGATGTAGTTGTTGTTGTGGTTGTAGAGATGATGTTGTTGTTGTTATGGCGGGGGTGGTGAACATGAAGATAGCTTTTAAAAAAAATTCCACCACTCACCAATGGACATCTTGATAGCTATTAATATTTATCAGTTATCGAGATTTTTACAACTGATTTTTTAGCATTCATATATCCCGTTTATAGTACTGAAATAAATTTTAATTCAAATATATGCTTAAAATTGTGTGGCATGCAAAGTGTATTTATGCTTTCCTCCTCTCTCTTTCGCTCTTTCTCTCCCCTTCTCTCTCTCTCTTTCTCTTTATATATATATATAATGTTATTATTAATATTATTAAAAAAATAGATTTGGAGCTTGTCGTTGTGATCCTGCACTGGACAGGTGCTCACTTCATCACGTCACTGTTCACCTGACGACGGAGTATATGATGATGCTCCTTCGTATTTGAAAGATTCGTCGTTCGTTAATCATAATTCCATGCAACTCTGTGTTCGCACGTTTCGCTAATTAACATGGCATCATTTAAACGCATACAATTGTATTTATTTATCATTTTTGTTATTTTAAATTTATTTTTTCAACCGTGGCTTTCATATTGATTAGCAGTTGATCAACAAACTAATAACTGACCAGATGCTGCGATGGTTGTGCTCACAAAAACACGCTGCGTGGCTGTTTTCAACGTGGATGCAGCCACAAACGTTACACAAACACAAACAGAAATAATTTTTTCCTCGTTCCTCCATCTTGTGCATCTAATTAGAAGAGACAATATTTCCTGCTGTCTGGCCATCTCTAATGGACGAGCATCGGTCTCATGTGCAACTGTCCGCTGTCCAGTCAAATCAAATATTTGCCGCCATGAAGGGTTCAGATTGAAACTGGAGATAGCAAGTAAATCATCAATTAATCATGTTGTTTGCACATGCAGGCAGCGCAGGGCACAGGCTGTTTGAACAACATCTTGCTTCGTGGCGATAGGGAACAGTTTATTTAACAGATCATTATTATGTACCTTTATGTAATAAAACTCGTTAGTCGATTATATCATGCATTGTCATCGAATATGAACGAGTCAGGAAAACTTCGGCCTAGTTTGACAAAGGGAAGCTATCAAAAAATCCATTACAAGATTTGTACTGTAGAAACCAAGACATGAGAAGTTAGTAGGAACGTAAAAACATGCATGCTTATTTATGTGCGTGAATGTTGATATTTCGGCGCAAATTTATTCTTATTGTTATAACTGCCCGGTAGACTATGTAATGATATAACTTTTAAACTTTCTTTTCCTTATTTGCAAATCAATAACTAATGATAATCAATTTCACCGCAAAAAATTAATGTTCACAATCTATAAAATTAACGTTTGCTAACTATCGCTTCCCGAATCACAATTCAATGACGTTTATCGCAAATACTGTAACACTTTCAACGCAGAGTCAAATATCAAATATCGCTTTCGACACTACTCAATCGCTATTATGGACCCGTCTTATCGACGCTTCTCAAACGTCCTAGATATCTCGCTGTCAGAAGGTTCTACTTCTTTCTCGAGCTGGGTGCTTCCTAGCGACACTACGCCTCTACCAAATATACTTGTGACAGTTACAAAAATATCTTTCATAATTTAAATCAGAAACTTTTATCATCCTCTAAACTTTCATTCATAAGTTAAACAAACAAATGTCAAAAATTTATCTTCCAAATCACTGTCGAGAATGAGATTGACGATGATGGTCAAGTTCAAAAACCTCCGCTTTTCATTAGCGTCTGTAAATTTTAACAGGTCAAATGACAGTAATTCGGCATCTTAATTTAATGTTGTTTTTTACTTTCATTCAAATACTTTATAAAAAGTGTAAATTGCTAGAATAACACGTTCACTAACTCGACTTAAGTTAAATCGTCTCAGTTTGATTACATAAAACACAAAGTTTGTCGATAAAATTTGTTCAGCCGTCTTATATTTATAAACTTGAACTATCCAATTAACAGGCATAAGAAAATATAAAACAAAAAACATATATGCAACCAAAGAAAGTGGAACGTTAACCTTTGATGCACTTGTAGACCAACTCGAGATAGGACTTGAGATCATCGTGGCACGGCTTGACGTTCGGGAAGTTCTCATCCAACACTCGAACGCTGCACTCCTTCCTACCTGTTGGTTGCATCAATTCTCTACTTGTGCCTTATGCATTGGTGATCGATGCACGTTTACACAAGTATCATTGTTCATACACAAGTGAGCAAACAACAATCGTTTGAAAGTAGACACACTTATGGAAAACAAATGCTTGCATATAATTTTCTATTCTTCATGTTATCGTATTAATTTCAGATCTGCGCGTACGTAAATATAAACAAACGCTATAAATATTTAAATTTGCATGAATACATCTGAGCAAGTTCGAATGTGACGATGTTGTTTTTTTATGCAACACAGCTCTAATGTATCTGTTACGTAATTGTTAATGTGTTTAAATAATTTCCATTCTTACTTGTCAGTGTAAATATTATGAATTTATAAAAAAAAAATCTTTCATTAGCACTCCAAACTACCCAACATAAAAATTAACGTTATACCAAAAACAATAATTTTTATTGTGGCTAAATTATGAGCAGAATTGAAATTTATAAAAAACAACACTTGAAATCATACTAAATTAACAATGTTAGCAATATCCGGCAACAAAGCAATTTTTCAAAGGTGGAAATAAAACACAAAGAAAAAATCACGTGACGATTCTTTCTGACTACAACCAAAGAGAAATTGTCAACATACACATCAACAATATCAACAACATCAACATTTAACGACAACATCAGCTTTGAAACAACAACTGCAAAACATAAACAACATAAAAAAAACACCAACAACATCAATAGCAAACAACTACAACCTTAAAAAATAACATCAACAATATATACAACATTAACACCAAACAGCAACATCAATAAAACAACATCGGCGACTCTAGAACAACAACAACAAAACAATGTGAAAAGGTTACAAACCAGAGCAATACGCATCTATAATATTGATAACATCGTTTGAACAGCCCAGGTAGCCAAAACTTGCCTTTGCACACCTGTATTGAGTTTGGTTACATTTGTAGAACGGTGAAAGAAAAAGTATTTCAATCATTTTGATTGTGGTATTGATAACAGTAAACTAATCTAATGCAATTGAATATTTTTAAAAATTTGTGAAAATTGTTACAATTAATAAAAAGTTTTCAAATAGATGATTGAAGCAATATGAATCTGACATATCTGATTTTTCAAGTAACAAAAAGTTAAACATTTGCGCAATCTAAATTAAATTGAGTGAAACAAATGTTTCACTGACGAATTGTTGATAATGGTGCCTGGTAAAGGAGCAGCGAAGATGAAGCACATACTTGGAGATCTCCATGCGGCCGTACAGCGCCCACTCCACGACGAGCACTTCTCCAACGTCGGCGCATGCCAGCCTCAAGTAGTCAGACTGACAGACGATTACTTTGCCCACTGCTGTGCGATGATCGTGATGATAAATGTTACCAAGTTAATAATACTAATTATTATTATAGAGAAGATAATGAAGATGATATCTATGATAATAGTGATGATGACGACAATGATGCTGTGGAAAAGAAAAGAGGTTAGAAGATCGATGATGAAGTAATATTGCTTTGAGAAACCGCTCGAGTTAATAAACTGAGTAAACATTAAAGATTGGTGAGGAAAGTACGAGAAAAAGCAGCATTATCAATCTATTCAGCGGAAATCAAAATATTGATTGGATAAACTTTCATGAAATTGATAGATAAAAATTTATATCACAAGTTTTTATAATGGTTAATAAATGTGATGTGTTTTCACATGCCAAAAGTTACCAAATTTTCAAGCAAAAAATAATTAATTCTAGCCAAAAACATTGATCAAAATACTAACTCTAATTAAATAAATAAAAAATTAAATAACTCTTAAATTTTAATTGCATTTTTATACATTTCCGCGACTGATTTGTTTTCACAATTTCTTTTTTTGTTTTAAAACTAATTGATAAAAATTTAGTTTAGATAATTTATAATAATATTAAGTCATCTTTTAAAATTTAAAAATAAAACTGAAAAGTGGTGAAGATGGCGGAAGACGATATTTTAATTCCGAAAAACAATTTGACGAATAATGTAACAAATAATGAAGTTTTTTTTTCTTGTTTAACAAATATAAAAAATTCATAGATTAAGTATTTTGATAAAAATTAAAAGTTTCTTTTCCGAGTCGCTTATTTCGAAAGCTAAGGAACTGCTCGTCGAAGACTTGACGAAAGTGGATTTCCTCGAATTTGGCGATAAAAGGAAGAAAAAATCCCAGAGTTGCAGTCAGACTCTGAGGAACTTTTACAATACGTGGAGATAGTCCAGGAACAAAATGTTTTTCCTAAGCTGCCAACTTATGTTGCTACTAACTTCAAATTTCCGTCAGATTTATCAGACAATGATGTTACCAACCAGAAAGTTGTCAATAGCGATAACCTTAAAGAAATGTATTCCTTAATTGACAGTTTAAACAAACATGTTCAAAATTTGAAATTAGAGTTGGCTAAAACGTTACATTAAATAAAATTAAAATCTGTAATTCGAGTGCTAAAGTTTGTTCCAGTGGTACCTGCTCATCTATGGATGACACCCTTTTAAAAAGATCATTTCCTGATATTCCAAACGTAGACAATGTTGTACAAGATAATTGGAAGAATATTTCATACTAAAAGAGAAAAGAAGATCGACTTGTGAACAGGGTTGAAAGCTTGCCTTCTTTGTATTCTACCATAACTGCTTGAAAACCAGATTTTAATGTAGGCACCGCGGAAAATAATAAAATATTACCTGCAGAGCCAGATTTTAAGAAAAAGAAGGCAGTTTTTTTCTTAACAAATATTAAAAATAATGTTTCGGTTAATGCTGTAAAAAAATATATGGCCAAAAAAATGTTAATCTACATGGTCTGTACCTATTAAAATCAAAGCAACCAGCTCTAGAAACTTTACTTGTCTCTTTCAAACTAATTGTTAACTATAACTTATCTGAAAAAACTAATAACTCCAGTTTTTGGCCAAAAGGCATAGTTATTCGTCTCTCGGTTTTTTATCTTAGAAAAGATTTTCCGAATAAAGAATCTTCATTTAAAAATATACTAAAATTGCATCATCATCACTTTACATCAGTGTTTGTTGATTATCACCAATCTATGACTACTTGCAAAATTTATCAGCATGAAGATTTAAATAAAACTCAAACCCTATAAGCGTGTCAATTGTCTTCTGTAGGTGAACCCAACGGTGGGACTGGGCGCCAAAGAGAAAATAAGTTAAATTAGCAGCAGAGGCGTACCGAGCGTCTGAACCCTTTGATGGAGGCTTGGTCATCAAAAAAGAAATAAATAGAGTTCATAATAAAAAGAACCCTCGAAGGCTCGCAGAGCGTCTATCGTGAACAAACCCCATGGTGGAGGCTCGGTAGCCGAAGGGAAAGAGTAATTATCAAAATTAAAAATCTTCAGGCGTGTGGAGCATCTATCGTGGGTGAACCCCATGGTGGAAGCTCAGTCGCCAAAAAGGAAATAAATAGTAGTCACAATAAAAAGAATCCTCGAGAATCCTCACAGGCGTATGAAGCTGCTGTTGTGGGTGAACTCCACGATGGAGCCCAGGTCGCCAAAGAGGAGATAGTCACAATAAAGAAAATTCTCAGAGGCTTGTAGGGTGTCTGTTAATGGCGAACCGCATGTTGGAGGCCAGGTCGCCAAATGGGAAAACTATCTTTCAAAATAAAGAATCTTCAGGCGTGCCAAGAATTTATCGTTGGTGAACTCCCTAGTCTCCATAGTAAAAAAAAACAGCAATAATTACGGTTCCCAATATATGCGCAGGGCGGGAATCGAATGGTGGGCTTGGACGGTCCTTTTGCACTACGTCGGTATGGATGGTGTCGATCTGTGGGCCTTTTAAACGATACGATTAGCCAGGTAAGGGTTTTTCGTATATCTGGAATCGGCCCTGCGCCAGTGCTTAGACGGGCTTGGTCAGGATTTTCCCTGTCGGCGGTAATGGCTCTGGACATGCAAAAATTTTTAAATAAATAAAAAAAATAAGGACGAGCTGGAAGCCGAATTTGATTTATTGTTCACTATTTTTTATTTTAATCAATAATTATTCCTGTGTAATTTAGTTATTTTATGTGTGAAGCTACCTTAAAATATTATCTGTTACATTTTGTCACAAATTTTCTCTTTCAATTTCCGGTCAGCCCATTGTACAGCGCTAATTTATTGAATCGTCAGAATATTTTTCATTATCAATTTTTACAAAATTTTAGTTTCAGAACATTTTTGGATGGGGGTAAATTGCAAAAATAATTTAATGCATCTCAACAACAAATTTTCAGCTTTAATAAAAAATTTTGTCTTTTCATTCAGCTTGTCCACCATTTTCTTTATTATTTTTTTTCTCTGTTATATGCGGAAATTGACAAAATACCACAAAAATACGCAGAATATTTGTGATGAAAAATTAATGAACATCCAGCACCAACTGCAGATTTTTTCAAAATGCTGGAAGTGCTGAAGTAGGGACTCAATTTAAAATTGTTACTGGCATACAAAAGTTGACATGCGTACTTCGGCCAGCCCGTGCGGCGCACGCACGCACATGTTAGTACTTCATGCATGGAGCAATAGATCTTCAAGCAACATGAACGGATGATCAGATGGTCGGCAGTAATTCAAAAATGATTCTCTAATAAAACGATGATTATAGTGGAAGCCAAAACTCGTCTTAATAACATGCAAACGCATCGACCAATTATCATTAGTATCATTGTATCATGTATGATGACCATTGTAATTTATGTTTGCCTGCATAGAATGGTCAACTGGCGATGGCCTTTCTTATAAATGTATCTGTATGTACGTATATGTTTGTGTGTATGTATGTGTGTATGAATGCATGCATATGTGTATACGTTAAAACCAAATCATTGACGAATGACACCAAAAGCCAAGCGTCTGACTAAATTTTATTTTATTTGCTAAAATGTGTATGTGTATACGTATGTATGTGTGTATGTATGTATGTATGTGTGTATGCATGTATGTATGTATGTATGTATGTATGTATGTATGTATGTATGTATGTATGTATGTATGTATGTATGTATGTATGTATGTATGTATGTATGTATGTATGTATGTATGTATGTATGTATGTATGTATGTATGTATGTATGTATGTCTGTGTGTGTGCGTACGTACGAATGCATGTATGTATGAATAGATGTAACTATGTATAAGAACAGATGCTTTTCAATAATTCATGATTGGATGTATTTGAAGATTGCATGCGCTCATTTATGCTTTCCATTCATCAATAGGTTTAGTTGAAGAGATAGGCGAGCATGCAGTGGTTCTCTGATGCTGTTGCTTGTTGTTGTTGTGTTGATGTTATGTTGATGTTGTTTGAGGTTGGTTATGTTGATTTTAGTTAATATACGGCTTCTAATGTTAATAATACTTACCTACCTATCGGTTTTAGACATTGTTTTTATCAAAAATGTTATTAAAAATATTCATTTAAAATAAATGAATAATTGCAAAGTTGTTTTGGCAAAGTACTCTGATTGAAATAGTTGTATAAATGGAGCGATATCATTTTATTAATGGTTACAATGGTTACATCCCAAAGTGGCAAAGTATATTTTTGTCAAAAAAGTTAAATGACCGCCAATTATTAAACTTTTAAATCATTCATTGCATTTAAGTCCTATAAGTTATTAATAAGATAAGTCAAACAACTTGCGGTTATGATGAAATCTTTCACAATAGTTTCAATTAGTTTAACGCAATCAGCGAAGCACATCATTCACAAGGACGTGTGATGGTGCAAGTGATTAATTTTTAGTAAAATATTTATCGGCAAGTTTGGATGATAGGTTTATTGATGTATGGCAAGCTACATCAAGTATGCTGATTCAATGAAACTGTGGTTGATATTTTGTAAAAGTTTACAAATTCACAATCTTTTATCTTTCTGTTAGCTGCTGCGTTTCTTCATCGTAACTATCATCACCACTAGCGTCGGTGTAGTTACCACCGTCGTCGTCATCTTCATCATCATCATTATTATTATCATCCTCATCATAATATTAATCATCATCGTCGTCGTCGTCTTTCTCATCGTCATAGTCATCATTATCATGGACATAATCTGCAGCACGAAAATGACGTTCATCTCTTGTTACAGTCGTCATCATTATCGATAATTTTCATTATTAGCACTGGCCATTCTCATCATCTTATTTATCATTATTTAAAAAAGAATCTTCATCATTACCACCATAATTATCAGCATGATCACTTATGATCACACCTCATATTAGGATCACAGACATATCATCTTCGTAGCTGCATTTACTTCTGTAACGATGACAGTCGTTGTAATGATCGTAATCACTGTAATCATTGTAATTGTGTAATGGTTGTAATGGTCGTAATCACGTAATCACCGTAAAATCATCATAATCGTTATTTTCATCATCAGAGGAGCGAGGACATCTTCAAGAGCTTTATAACGTGCACTTAAGCAGCATTATCTACATCGTTATCTCTCTTTTCTATTCCTTCTTTTAATATTATCATCATCAACATCATCATCATTCGTCTTATTGCCGTTATTATATTCATCATTATTTATCCTCATCATTGTCATCATCGTCCTCACTCATTCCATCATCATTATCATCTCAATAAAAATTTTCATCATTAATAACCATCGCCACTTTAATGAATAGTCGTAATGATCTAATGATATTAGTATTATTAAATGTTATCGTCGCGATCGTCACATCATAATCATTCTTTCATTCATTCATTCGTTCGTTCTTTCGTTCGTTTATTCATTCATTCATTTAGTTATTAACATCAGCACTATTTCTCATTCCATCATTATCATAATATTAATAGAAGTTTTAATATAAATAACATCAATCTTCAGATCAACAATAATTATCACCATCATCAATATAAATGTCATCATTTAATTATCATCAGGTCATCATCAGGTCATCATCACTGTCACTGCGGCTCAGACTCTTGCACTTTCACCACTTAAATCATTATATAGTGTTTGAATGTACGTTTGAAAGACAAATATTTATTTTTTTATTCTTGCCTCCCTCATTTCAACGTTGTTGTTGTTGTTAGAGCGTCTTAATTAATCTGCTTTGAAAATTTCGTTAGAAATGGAAGGTTTTAAAAGATCATTAATTAATTTGGAAATCTTCAAACGAAATTTTCACGGATAACTCTCTGAAACTACTGAAATTTAATAATTTTTTAACAATTACATTTTTAGGGTAATTGATGTTCAAAAAAACTTTTAAATAAGAAGCTTTATTTGATGACCATTTAATTGAACGAATGAAGTAGGTATAAACGTGCAGACAGGTGTTCAATTACATCATCTGGAAAACAATTTTTGAACGGAAAACCTGCTCGCCTACATGTATATGTACATGCACACACACACACACACACACACACACACACACACACACACGCATAAATGCCAACTGTACGGTACACATACACAGGCTACTCAACTCGCCTCTTTTTTTTAGAGAATACGCACAGATACATACGTGTTAACCAAAATACTGTTTATGTACACAGGAGTATAATTGAAAATATGTTTAAAAAAGGAAATAAATTTAACTTGAATGAAATTGAGTCAGCGCATATGTGTGCTTGAGTTGTGCCCGGAATGCAGCAATTAAATTTTCCCATTCATGCTTCTTGTTAATATTGTATTTGATGTTTTTGCTTGTTGTTCACGGGTTTGTTCAAATGTTTGTTTGTGGTTTGTTCTCATGTTTGTTTGTGGTTCATTGCTTAAATGTTTGTTGTTTGTGGTATGTTGTTCACGTACTTGTTGTTTTAACGTAGAGCAATGCTTTTAACAAAAATATTCAGAATAGAATGTTCACTAACCTGATGAGCAGAAGATTTTGTGTGTCAGCAGGAAGAAGAGAACTGCTGTAGATCTCATCTTCTGAATCATTGTTCATATAAGAGATTTCGATAGCACAAATGCCATATTGTTAAATATTTTGGTATTAATAATTTATTGACGTAATATTTTCAATTTGAGTTTAAATTGTTTTAATGCCATTAAATTTGATGTTATGAACGTTGATAATTGTTGTCAAATGCCGGTGTTGTTATTTTTAGAAAATAATTTAAACAATTTTAATATCTGGATGCATTGAAAGTATTAAACAGTAAAATCCAGCTGGCGATTTGTGGCTTCATGAGCGTGGTTGCTCCTACCGTCAAGCACACGTTTATTTAAATTATTGACCAATTTTGAAAGTCTTAAAAAAATTTAAAAATAATTAATTCTATCAAAATTTGCTCCAGTATAAAGTTATCAAAATTTAAAAATTATAAACTTTAGAATTTAGTATATCTACAGTTTGAGGTAAAAACTGAGTAAAAACATTGAAAATATTTTTATCAGAATTTTTTTAACAAAATAATTGAATAAATAAACCTAGCAATTAATAAGAAATATTATCACAAAACATTTAATTTAATCAAAAATTTTAAAACGTGCCTACAATGAATGAGCTGTAACGTTAGAAAAGCTAATTCCACAACAACAACAACAGGATCAACATGTTCCGATCCTGACCGCCCATATCAAGTTTATTATATATATACATATATATATATATATATATATATATATATATATATATATATACAACTTATATATGCCAGCTGTCCGGTGTTATACACGCTTCATTATGGCCGCCTGTATAATATTATAGTGTAATGGAATAATATATGGAGACGATGATGCTTCATACATTAACATGTTCCGCCGTAGTACATGGTGCGGAGACACGAAGACTGCATGCAAGCGATAAGATGAGCAACAAATGTAACTTATGCAATGTTAATGTTGCTGTTATTATTTGTTTATACGCACGTACCAGGTATATACAAATAATGCAACACAAGCTGAAATTGCAGGTACAATCTACATGTATAACATTTAAAAAATAGTTTAATAATTTTCTTTGTGGAACAGGGCTGCCTTGCAATATCAATTGCAATTATGATTGTAAAATTTATTTCAAGTTCTGGCTGCATTGATATTTCAAATCAAAGAACAAGCAAAAATATTTTAAGCGGAAATTAAAGTATATTTTAGATGGGGGTAGTTCTTGTTGCCGTTTATAAGTTGTATAATACTACTAGTAGTATTGTTAGTAAACAATACTAGTATAATATACGATAACAAGAACTATACCCATCTAAAAATTGCGATCTTCATTGACCACAGACAACCGCAAATTTACAAGCAGCAAAGAAAAACCGACCAGAAGAATATTAATGAAAGAATTTACAAACAAAGAAAATGAGTAGAACAAAAATATAATAGGTAGACAAGATCAAGTTATAATAAACTGACAGGACAAAGCAAAATAAAAGCACTTGCACACAGACGATTGTAAAACTTTGCAATATCCCTATATAAGCGCTGATGATGAACAGGGACAAAACGACGACAAAAGCGTTTATTCAAGCCCTACGAGACCAAGATATGAAATATGACCTCGCAATATCAAAAATAAAAACACTTAAAAAAATTCTGGAGCAGTATGTAACACAGGAATCGGCAAAACTGATGTTGAAGAAAGACACAAGAGTACGGCAAATCCACGAAGAGAATGAGTGTCGAAGGATTGTCTAAACAACAGGAGACTACAGACCACCGGAATGCTGGAACCGGAGTATATATATATATATATATATATATATATATACTTTTACAATATTCTATAAAATTATATTTTATAGAATATTGTAAAAATTATGGTCTATTACCAACATATATATATATATATATATATATATATATAATATATAATATATATATATATATATATGTGTGTGTGTGTGTGTGTGCGCGTGTGGGTGCGTGTAAGAACATTGTACGTATGTTAGTTTTTTTTTATACAAATTACAAAATGAAGTACGAAGTGAGAACACGTTGTAAGCTTAAAAGTACATTTCGCCCATATAAGTACATTGTAGTAAGTACGTCCACTTATTGAAATAAGTGGCAGTGAGGACTAATCCAGCTGATTGAAACATCTGATCAATCATTGAAATGCAGTGGGGGATTGTTTTCGCTGAGATCTCGTTTAAACAATTTGATCGATCAATCAATATTCCTCAGACAATAGTGAACGTTAGTTGGAAAGGTAGGCACCAAACAGTTTCCACGTCTACAATCTTTAAGTACTTTTGAAACTTTTGACTTTATTCGTTTTTCTTAACTTACATTAAAACTTAAATTAATACAAAATAAAATATTTTAGTGTGAGTATGCATCACGAAAATTGTGCACTGAAACACATGCATTTGAATGCTGAGGACTTGTGCACTTAGATAGGTGCACGTGTCTTGCTGCATCTTTTTTATTACCAGCATTTGAGAAATTGTTGATGATATGAAAATGATGATGGTCAAAACAATGATGATTCTTATCGTGCCAATGATGATAGTGATGACATAGAGTATGTTAAACAGTTAGATTTTTCTATTTGACTCATAACGTAATCTTTGAAATGGAGGCAACTATTTATTAGGCGTCAGGAAGATTATCCACGCTGTGGTAATATAGTCCCTCGACAAACAACAGGCCACTACCACAATCAGCTCTAGGGTAACTTTTGCATTTCAAAACAGCATTTTGAAATTTTTTTTTTTATAATAATGTAATCAATTATATTTCTTACATTATTTCCGAGATTTTTCCAAGTATATTTTCGCCTTGGGTGATAGTCAAATCAGGTGTTAGTAATAATTTCATCATTTGCGACACACCATTCAATCAACTTTTCTCAATTTTCATTTCTTTCCCCTATTTTGTGAGGATCAACCACCTCATATATTATTCTAAGCCAACTTTTGCATTCAGGTTACCCATGATAGTAACAACTTCTTGAGATTTACATGTTTTTAAAGCATCATCAAGATCACTGTAAAAAGCATATAGATCTTTTTCACTGCTTTCAAACTTTGGCGAATAAAGTTGAATTACAGCTAAGTTGACAGGTTTTGTGTGTATTTGACCAACAAAACTTTATTTGACACCGTCCAGAAACCTTCTTAATGTTTAGACATTTCTTTGTTCAAAAGTATACCTACTCCACGTTCGTGTGAATCACCTCCAAAGTAGATAAATTTACTTTGTTCAAAAGTAATGATATCTGAAATCTTTAACATAGTTTCGCTCAAACCTAGAATGCTGGATTCATTCTTTTCATTTCTAGTGTCATGTTTTCAGATTTCCCAGTCTGGTGGAACGTTTTAACGTTCCATTTTGACACAGAGAAACGTTTCACTATCGTGATGCTTTTCGATTTGGTTTGTATTTGTCGATGATTTTCTTGGCAAAAGATTTGTACAGTAGTAGGTTGCCATTACATTCTGTCAATTTTTTATACTTCTATATGAGATGGCAAATAAATTATATAAGATAAATAAATAATTCAAACTAATAAATAAATATGGATAAATAAATATATATTACCTGAAGTTAATGTTTAATACTTAAACTTAAAAATAATCCAGAAACAATAATACATGAAGATCAAAAATAGCAACTATATGAGAAAATAAACCAATATTATAAAATAATAAAATGAACGGGATTTAACATATATGGATATTTAGGCAAATAGTAATAATGAAAAATTAAAAAATTAATAATAAAAACTAATTTAATGCAATAAAAATACAATTTAAGTAATTTAATTTTAGAAAATTAAAATATTTAAAATAATATTAATAAAAATGTTTTTCGAAAAACTTCATAATATCTAAAATTTCCAATATTAAACAGAATAAAATAAGATAAAGTGAATAAATTGAAATAATAGGATAATATTAAAAAAACATTAAACTTTCAAATTAAATACTAATATTTTTAAAATCAAAAACCGTTTTTAAACGATGCAATAAGTTATACACTATGCTACTCATAAATTATAAAGAAATATACAAATATTTAAATAGTAAGTATGACAAATTAATTTAAATTTAAAACAAAGTTATTTAATAAAAAAAATAAAACAAGTTTCTTCAGAGTTGTCCAAAATTACAAAATTTAACAAAACAATTTCAAATCAACACCACCATTTAGCAATTAGTTTACATTTATATTTTCAATGCAATTGTAATGAAATAAACGCTTACAAGCTATTTAAAAAACTTTTCCTGGAGTAAATTAACAGGAATAGATTAGTTTGTTTATTCATTTGTTTTTATTTAATATACAAATCTATTGCGCTATTAATATATTATGGATCATTTGAAAAAAAACTATCAAAATTTGCAAGGTAATGTTCAAGGGACACGGATTTTAGTTACTTTTTTCCAGGGTGAGACAGTTTCAGATGACTTTCATACATAATGTTTTTATTTCCAAAGCAAAAATTATTTAAGACTTTAAAACCTATTTGCCAAATTAGTTACACAATAAAAATATTATTTTTTTTTTTAATATATTTATTTGACTTGAAAACTTGAAAGTCGTAATGACGTGCAATAGTTTTACTTTTAGTTTTGATTGAATACATGTTTCAATAAACGGTGGCCGCAAATATAATTTTTGAATGAACAAGCTTCCATTTTTTACAAGAACTCTGGTGAACAAATGCTAAAAATTTACTCGGAATATTCATATGTTTGTAATTTTGTCAGTGTGTGTGAAAATTAATATGGTTTGTGGACAATTCGCCTCCCGCAACTCGCCCACGGACAACTCGCCTCCGGACAACTTATCTCCGGAAAACTGACAACTAGCTCCCGGACTACTTGCAGTGCAAGACCAAGCTCTTCGCCAAAAACATTTTTTGGGTACAAACTAACATTCGCTAATTTAAATCCGTCGTTTTTATGTTTTAAAAATAACATATCAACGAAATATGTACAGATTTTTCTTAACGCATCGCTATCCTCTTGAGCGGTTGCAATCGACATGCTGGTTTGGTAAGGTAATTCAGCAGCAAAATTTAATGAGGCAGCATTTCAGCCAAACGCACGTAGACTGAATAACATTCCTGTACAGTACATTATTAATTGTCTTGTTTACGAATTAATTATCTCTACGAGTTATCGCCCGTCGTTAAATGAATCAACGGTGGGAAACAGAAGCCTCTTCACGGAAGTCGTGTTTACATTTTTTCAAAGTGAAATCTTAGCGAAACTCATGGTATATATGGGTTTGTGAAAAGCAGTCTATTTGCAATGGACGGGTTTGGACACTAGGCTTGCACGACTCAGTTGTTAAAAATGAGACAGATCACACTCATGCCACACAAGATGACAGTCCTTTAGCTCTAAATGCTATTGCAAACATTCGTGACCGATCGATGCAAACGCTAGAAACCCCTCGTCAGATTCTGACCGAAATCGTTGCAGATTTGCATACTAAGGCTGCTGCTCTTCTACCCAGTATGAATTCTCTGAAAAGGCAAATCCGCCGTTTTAGGCAAGATGATGATGTACCGGCTTTGCCTCAAAACGTCGCTAATTTGATGATTTCTCAAGTAATGCCTATATATATATATATATATATATATATATATATATTTTGAAAGTTTTCGTTAATTGAACAATATTTGTTTCAGCATTTTCGAGAAATAACCATCAACGGAGTTATACAAAATTTTCTAATGTACGATTCCGAACAAAAGCTTACCCGGTCGTATTCTCGTTTTTGCCACACAAAATAGCTTGCAGATTTCGGCTCAATCAGCCGAGTGGTTTGCCGACGGTACGTTCAGCACTGTTCCGCAGTTGTTCAAACAACTGTACTCTATTCATGTCGTCTATTTGAATTCTGTCATTTCATATGCATATGCTCTTTTGCCAAATAAAACCGTATTGATTACATAAGAGGTATCGCGTACAATTTTGAATGTGTGTGTATTTTAATTTGTATCTTTTTAATTTTTTCAAAGTAACTTTTTTATAGGGTGTTCATTTTTGACAGTTTGAATAGAGTTGGCATTTGTATAGTCATTTTTATTTGATGAGAGTGAGTTGTCCTTATCCCATTAATGGTTATATAATCATTATATGATGAGTGTTGCAGCTATTATTGGCAATATAAATTGATGTAATAGACAGGTTTTTGGCAAAATAGTTTATTTCAAATAATATAATATATCACAAAATATGTTTTAAAAAATGTGGTCTCGAAATAGTGCTTTAAACTAGAACAGATAATAATAGCAAATAATGAAGCTAAACTAAAAATCTCACTTTGATTTTTGACCCAGGCCACTTCTTGCTGTTTGCCCGTGTGAACTTCATGCCACAAACTCTACATTCAAACCGGCTTCCCGTGTTCAAGGCATTGTGTCTGTTATAGGAGCTTCTGTGGTTGTACACTTTGCCGCATGTACTGGAAGCGTATATTTTTTTTTGTATCGGCATGATGCTGAACCCAGGAATCCACTCTCAAAACTGTGTATTGCACATTTTTGGTTTCGCTTGTTTTCTGCAATAATTTATCTAATGTGAAAAACATTTAGGCAATGCTTGCTTGAATGTTGTTGTCAATTTTCAACTCAATTGAGTAAAATTTTTAGTGGCTAAATTTTATGAACGGAAATATTACTGAAGTAATATTAAAAATTCAAGTATGAAATTATATAATACTACTAATTTTTTTATTGAATATATATTGTTTTCTAAAAAATTTTAAATCTAATCATTATCAGCCAAAATCACTTCTATAAATTTTATAATGTAACTTTATTAAAATTTTAATTCATCTTGACTATTTTACAAATGAACTTTACAATTTTTTTTTATGTTCCCTATTACAGTAATCAGCCTTGCGCCAAAAACCGTATGAATTCATCCGCCAGCCAGGCAATTTGAAATCAAAGGTAGGATGCAATCAGGCAACCATGCAAGGAACAAGTTACGTAATCAATACTGATCACTAATTAACAGTCTTTAAAAGCTTTTGAGGGTTTGTAAAATCTTGTTGCTTCTTTTATTACTTGATAGACATGTGTCAAACTTTTTGAAATACATAAAAAAAGTTTAAAAAAATTTAAAAAAAAACAAAAAAAAACCTTACACAAAAATACAGTTTTTATGAAATAATAGTTTTTCAAAAACTATTAAATCAACTTTGTTTCACGTAGTCCTCTGATATTTGACGGTTATTTTCACTTTTGTTCAATTACATTAAAAAATTGGTTCTGAAGCATTAACCGGATCTCAACCAAATCTCAAAACAATTGAAATTAGGTTGTGTCCCAAAGTTCCAACTTACTGAATTTAGCTTTTTTGAAACCCCATAATAATTTTTAGAAGAATGCTATTTTGCAAGTTTAATAATGGCCAATTAAAACTTCGTATTTATTTTAATTTGGTGAACCGTTCATTTCTGCTTAGGTATGTGCGTTCATTTAAGATGCTATGTTTGACAGCAAAAAATGAAAGTATTAAAAAATTCATGAATGACGATTAGTTATATTAATAATACAAGACAAGAAAACACGCAGCAACAATGCATGTTGTAGGAATTATATTCCTGAGCAATCAAACAAGCCGCAAAATGGAACTTTTCTATTGAAATGCACCGAACTTATTCAACAAAATGATAACATATAAATTTGTTTATAAAACCAGTTAATGAAAAATTTAAACATTGAACAAGAAAGCTTTTTAAACCGACAGATGAACATGTTTGTAGCAACGTTAATAATTTATGACAAACAACAAACGTCACTTGAGTAGCCATCCATTTCGACTTGGCTATCAAACACATGATAGTACTTGTTTTCAACATTTTCAATTACATTTTCAACTTAACAACATCTTTAACTTCAATAACATCACCATAAACAAAATTTTTTATGATAACGTCAATAGTAGCACCAATAGTATCAATAATGATATTAATATTAATAACATTAATAATATTAATAACAAAAAAATAATATACAACGATATATTTTTAATGACGTCAGCAACGGATTTAAACGAACAGAAAAGATTAATTCTGCAAAACGATATGACGAAAACGAAAGCAGTAATTCGGTAAACATGACAAATAAATCAAGAAACTCACGCCACATTGCTGGTCACGTGGACTATCAAGAAGCGAGTTCCCCAATAATTGTTGATCAAGTTGGGGTCAAAAAGTTAAAACACAGTTTCGATAAATCCTGTGACTCAACTTTTTCACAACACCAAGAGTATTCAAAGTTGTAGAATTGAGGAATGCTAACACAACACAAACAAAAAAACGAAAAGCGTGGTCGCGGGAGGAGTACAAAGAAGTCACGTGGCCATACACATATGCAAAATTCAAAAGAATGACCAAGACTGACTTTTGTTGTGGGAACGTAACCCAACAAATCGGCCTAACATTACAGCAAACAGTCTTGCAAATGCAAGAGGAAATATTGTATACAACAGATGGCTCACACAAATTGAGATTGATAACATTTCCAATAAAGTTAGAAGAAAACCAGAACCTAATCATATATCATCACAGGTCTTACAAAAACTGATGAATGTAGAGAAATTTTTGCTTAAAAAGCACAAAATGGAGAAAACTGATGTTTCTGTTGACGAAACACAAAAAATACATTTAAAAATGCCTGAGATGCAGATTTTTAACAATGAACAACGTTGAAGGTTTAAAAACAAATATAAACCTCCAAAAGTATCAGATGAACTATTCCAGCTTAACAATAAATCTCTTGATAGCATCAGAAAAATCAAACAATTAAATTTCACAGACTTAAATCAGTTGATATACCCTGCTGCAAAACTATTTGCAGGCGAAATTGATCTGAAGCAACCACGGAAAATTCTACTTCATAAAAGACCAAAATGGAAGACGCGAATTAAAAATAAAAATTTTGAAGTAAAATATTTTAAATTAAATAAATATAACCTTCGTAAAAAAACATCAATTTCGAGAGAGTTGAAAAAAGGTGTGGCAAATCAAAACCCTACACTGTAAAGCTGGTAGCATAAAAAACGATATGACATCAACCAAAAATTTCACAGAGTTAGCGATAAATATCATTAAGATGAAACTACAAGTTAAAGCATAGAGTCGGAAAAAATTCACTGAACGGTGTGACCATTATCACCAAAACAAACGGTTCAAAAAAAACACAAGGACTAAATGAAAAACAAACCCCAATCACTGAATCTCTCTCTAAAAAAGATATTAAAGTGTTCTGGGAAAACATTTTAGAAAA
This sequence comes from Helobdella robusta, assembly GCF_000326865.2. NCBI lineage: Eukaryota > Metazoa > Annelida > Clitellata > Rhynchobdellida > Glossiphoniidae > Helobdella > Helobdella robusta. Next base: position 565,899 of record NW_008705330.1, on the reverse strand, counting down.
CGACAACTGTCACAACAATGACGCTGTTAAATTAAACAGGGAACCAATAAATTACTGCCATCAACAGCCTCAAAGTTGAAACGATTATTCAGTTGAGAAAATAGAAACTTAAAAATTTTTTTTAAATCTTGCTAACTGGAAGGCTCTTTGTACAGAGCGTTAACAAAAGTTCATAATAATCCAGTTACCCTATTGAAATGGTTTACTTTCTGACCTATCTATTTTCAAAAAGCAAGGTTTTTAAAAACCCTAAGAATTAGCGTCTGATTATTTGCCTCCCAACTATGTACAAGTTGCTAACCGCTTTAATCACTGGTATATTGTACACTCATTTTAAGGAAAACAGCATTTTACTCCTAAAACACTAAAGATGTAGAAGATCAACTAGAGGGTGCAAAGATTAACTTTTCGTAGACAAAGCGGGGATAAAAGATGCAAAAAAATAGAAAAACACAATTTCAGTGTGGCCTGGATCGACTACTAAAAGGTCTTTGATAGTGTTTTCTCTTGTTGGATCATATCATTACTAAAAAAATACCAAATTAACCCAACTGTCGCCCTTTTTCTTCAATGTGCTAAGGAAGAATGAAACACAAAAGTGCAACGCTTTCAGGAAAAAAGATATATCAAAATTAAATGAATAGCTATAAAAAAACCTATTCTCCAAGGTGAATCATTATCACTTACTGTCGTGTACAGCTCTAATACCTCTAACAACAATGCCAAACAAAGATTATCTTGGTTATGTAGTTAGCAAAAAACAAATGTGTTATGCATGGATGAACTGAAATTAAATGCGAAAAATTATAATATAGTTTGCGACGAACTCATTCATTCATTCATTCATTCATTCATTCATTCATTCATTCATTCATTCATTCATTCATTCATTCATTCATTCATTCATTCATTAACTAATTTGTACGCTCAGTTCTTTATTCATTCAAAAACTTGCTCATTTCATTCTGTTCCATTCTATTTCATTCAAGCTGTTTCATTCAATATGAGTGCATTCATTTATTCATTCATTCAATCAATCAATCCATCACTCAATCACTCATTCAGTACATCCAGCCATCCATCCAGTCTATTTTATTTGTCACATTTTTATTTTTACACATCAACAATCCTAAACAGCAGTGAAAATATATTCAAAAATATAGAATTACACACACACACCACACACACACACATACACACAATCTCTGTAAACAAACACACATACAGGACAAATAATATTATATTATAAATATAACATAATATAGTAAATAAACAATTTTTTATTTCTTTTTGCGTGCATGTAAGTGTGTGTGTGTGCACGTGTGTGCGTGTGTGCACATATGTGTGTGTGTGTGTGTGTATAATTAACTGAATATGAAATAAATAGGAATATAGTCTAAACGAACAAATAAATAAACAAATAACCGAATGAATGAAAAAATGAAAAAAATTAAAAAAATGAACGAACGGAGTCAATGATAAATGAGTAAACAACTAAACTAAATGGAACTGACCAGAAACGTTGAATTGGTGAGTTGATGCAGGAGTGAAGGAACGGATGAATGAGATGAAGAATGTGATGATGATGATATGCATATAAAGTTTGGATAAGATAAATGCGATAAAGTTACCACCAGGAAAGGAAAACGTTTTAAGCGGTATCGGCATTAAACTGGATGACGTCACCGAGATACGAAATCTTGAACAAGAGAAGGTTTACAAATATCTTGGATTTGACTAAAGTGACGGTATAGAACATAGGAAAATGAAAGAAAAATAATAAAAGAATACCACCGTCGTATTAGATTCACCGTCACAGCATTCAGCTCAGTGCTAAAAATAAGATGCAAGCCATTAACAGCCTGACCGTGCCATTGCCGCAATACAGTTTTGGAATAGTTAACGGAAGAAACAATGAAATTTAGCTATTGGATAGAAAGACTAAAAAACTGCTAACTAAATACGGTTTTTTGTTCCCAAAAACTGATGTTAATCAGTATATAACCAGAAAAAATGGGTGTCGTAGACTAGTTAAACTCAAAACCATATCTAAATGTATTATTACAAACCTCAGTGAACACATTTTCCAAAGCATGAATAAATACACAAAAATAATTTTAATGCACAAAAAGAGAAGAGAAGTACTCTTGGATAAACGAAAGCGTAAAAATTAAAGCGAAATATATGTCAATAGATAAAAACCACAACTCTCAACAACTTAAATCCTGACTCAATTTGGCAATGAACTATAAAAAAAAAATTTTACTCATTGAACCCGATTAAATTCAAACAATTATTACATGAAATCTGGGAACATACACAAAGCCACTGAATTTACTAACCACATCCAAAACTATATAACCAACAACGACGCAGAAACATTCACAAACAGCAAACGTGAAATTTAACAAAAATCATTGTAAAAACAGAAATCAAAATTTTATACTTTTTTTTATCAAAAATAATTTTGGTGGTGACATCAACCAGTCATTAAATTTTATCTCACCGATATAAGTTTTTCTCGTTTTTAATGAACATCCGTCAACAACCATTTTCAGAACTTTTTAAAAAATACATTTGAAGGGGCATCTACGCAAACAATCGTTTGGAAGCCATACTGATTTCTTTTCATTTTTTTTTTTTTTGAAAATTTATTTATTCAAAAATTTTTATTTAATTTTGAAGATGCGAAAATTTGTTGGTAAGAATTAGACAACAGGATATATTTTTACAGGATTTTATTTACACTTTGCATTTACTTACAAAAAGATAACATTCATTTATTTCAGCTGTTTTCAAATGCTTTTTTAGCGCCATCGATCTTATTGATATGCCAAATCCAGATGATCCAGAGATCCGAATTATACTGTTTAAATTGCAAAAGTTTTATCAATAAGCATTTCTTGTTGAAATTTAACAATTCGGGTAACCAACTAAAGACTAATTAAAATATAAAAATGATTTTTAATTACGTTTTAATTTAATTAATTAAAGAAAATAAGAGTAAAAAGGCAAATTTGGCTTTTTAAAGAACATTATAAAAGAAAACAATTTAATTTTATAGCAATTTGAAATAATATAACATATAATCACAAAGATTTACAATCTTTTAAAAATTGGACATAGTTGGGAAAATGTTACCAGTCACATATAATATTTTTTCTAATATACTGGTATCAAAAGAACAAACCTATGACATAATTCTGTCTCATACAACTCTGATAATAGGTAGGGCGTACAGTATAACATTCATTTATTTGAGCTGTCTTCAAAAGCTTTTTTAACGCCATCGATCTTATTGATATTCCAAATCCAGATGAAATATCACCCTACTCAGAGATCCGAATTATACTATCTAAACTGCAAAAGTTTTATCATTGAGCAACCCTTGATGAAATTTAACATTCGGGTAACCAACTAAAGATTAATTAAAATAAAAAAAATGATTAATACAACTCTAATAATAAAAATAATTGAAATTCAAAAATAGAAAAAAGTAGAATAACAAAATATCATTTCAATTTTGGACATCGCATTCTATCCAGGTGTCGCTTCTTGCTGTATGCCCGTGTAAAGATCCTGCCACAAAGTTCACATTCAAACTGGCTTCACTTGTGCGAGGACTTGTGCCAGTAATACGAGCTTCTCTTGTACATTTTGCCACAAACACTGCAAGCATATATTTTGTTGGTGTACTGGCTTGATGCTGAACTCGAATATTCATTATTCCTACCTTCAACGTTGGTTCCTTCTGTTCTGCTGGATTTTTTTTCTTCGTGTGGAACCAACTGAGCCCCTTGCGGTTCATAATCATATATCAGAGTTGCATCATTATCATATGATGAGGAAGCAATCGATATCTTCGGATCTTCTGTGCGGGTTGTGGAAGCAGCTGGTTCGATCTCATGACGGGAATCCACTGTTAGACAACCGCTCAGAACAGTATATTGCACTTTTTTGGTTTTTTGCAATAATTTGTCTATTGTGAAAGACATTATCACTCATTAACCTCAAAAAAATTGTTATTCCGTTAAATTAAATATATAATTAATAATACTCTTAAACTCTCAGTCAATGAGGAAACGTCAGAAAATTCTAATTTTTCTGAGCTCAAAGTAAACTACGTTAATTTTTTTGGAAAGTGTAAAATAACTTTTTTACAATTCTTTTATTCATCCCTACCGACTAAGCAACCGAATTCTCTTTGATCTTCTCTTTCCGAGTTCTCCAATTTCCATCAAACATCATATGTTATCGATCTTTAACCAAATTAGGTCAATTAATTAGAGAATGAAGAAAGTATTCCGTTAAGTATTTAGTTAAGTATTTTGAACAAAAAATTATTAATAAACAGTTATCTGATTGTTAACGATGCCATCATCATGTTTAGTTGTCTTGTTAAATTTGTGTTCATGCTGTTGATTTTCAAATGGTTGGACCCACTTTGGACAACTGTTGCAAAATTAGTGCAACATAATTCTACATCAACTCAATAGCTAATAAGGACAGCAAAGTTTACAAACATTAACCATTTTGCATATTAAACATCTGATGAAATATACATTTAAATAAAAAATGTGTATGTTCTATGTGTTTCGAACAGACAGTTTTCGAACCATGCCATCGCGTAATAGCAGCGGAGCTAAACATACACTTCTTCCGACTAAAACTAACTCGGTGACAATTTATCGAATTTTTCAATCATCACAGATTGAAAAATATCTGCAGGACTTTTCATAAATTATTTGAACAAATTCAACAAAAAATTATTTTAAATAAAATATTTACATAATTAATTAAATTTTTAATTGCTGGCTTGATAAAATCATTTTCGCTTAATTCACTGGTAAAAAACCATTTTGGATTTTTTAATTCTCAAACAAATTAGTAAAATTAACAGGAAATGTTAAATATTACCGGTTAAAGTTCCTTATAATAAAGACATTATTAAACTCATCATCAATTAATCATTATCATCTACTGATCAATATTAGCCGATCATTATCAGGTGATCATCCTCATCAACTAAGCATCATCATCAACTAGTCTGTTTCTTTGTTTTTTATAAATAAATTTATTACTCACACAACAGATTTTTTAAAATGATTTTGTTATAATAGGAATGAAAAAATTAACTAAAAATTAATGATAATTTAAATAGTAAAACGTTAAATAATTTAATATAAATAATATATAAAAATAAGTGTTTATCACAGGAATAGTAATTTTTAAAACTAGATATCTATTTAATAAGACACGTTTTTGGCAAAATAGTTTTATTTCAAATAATAAATTTTGTGTATCGCAAAGTATGTTTTTGAAATAATGTGGTCACGAATTAGCGCTTAAAACTAAAACAACAAAAATAGCAAATAAAGAAGCTGAGTAGAAAATCTCAATTTGATTTTTGGCATCGCTTTCCATCCAGGTGTCGCTTCTTGCTGTTTGCCCATGTGAACTTCATGCCACAAACTCCACATTCAAACTTCTTTTGTACAAGACCGTGTGTCTGTAAAATGAATTTTTGTGGTTGTACACTTTGCCGCATGTACTGCAAGCGTATATTTTGTTTGCGTACTGGCATGATGCCGAACCCGAATTTTCATTATTTCCATCTTCAACGTTGGTTTTTTCTGTCCTGCTGTAGTTTTTTTTCCTGTGGAATCATCTGAGCATCTTGCGGTTCGTATTCGTGTATCAGAGTTGCATCAGCATTATATGATGAGAAATCGGTCGATAGGTCAGCAGTGCGGGATGTTGGGACAGATGGTTTGATCTCATGACGGGAATCCAGTCTATGACAACCGCTCAGAATTGTGTATTGCACGTTTTTGTTTCGCTTGTTTTCTGCAATAATTAATTATTGTGAAAGACATTATCACTTATCGATCTTAAAAAATAATTGTTATTTCCAAGCAAAACTGTTAAATTAAATATATAATTAATAATATTCTGAAACTCTCAGTCATTGAGGAAACGTAAAAAAATTTCTAATTTTTCTGAACTGAATGTTAACTAAGTGAACAACTTTTTCAGAAAGCGTAAAATAGCTTTATTACAATTCTTGTTTTCATCCCAACCTGCTAAACAACCAAATGCTCTTTGATCTTCTCTTTCCGAGTTCTTCAATTTACATCAATCATCATATGTTACCGATCTTCGAATAAATTAGGTTAATCAATTAGAAAATGAAGAAAATGTTCTGTTAAGTATTTGGTTAAGTATTCTGAACAAAAAAATGATTAATAAACAGTTATCTGATTGTTAACGATGCCATGTTACCTTGTTAAATTTGTGTTCATTGCTTTGGATTTTCAAATAGCTAAACCCACTTCGGACAACTGTTGAAAAGTTGTTGCAACATAATTCTACATCAGCTCAATTGCTTTTATAAACAGCACAGTTTATAGACATTAACCGTTTTGTAGATTGAACATCAGATGGAAACAGTTAATAAAATAAATAAATAAATTATGTGTATATTCTTTGTGTTTCGAACAAAAAGTATTCGAACCATGTCACCGACTAAAGCTAATTTGGTGACTATTTTTCGAATTGTTTACTCAATTTCTAAAAATTGAAAAAACTTTTTCAAATTATTTGAATCTATTCAAATAAAACTTATTATTACAATTAAATTATTAAAAAATTTTAATTGATCTCTTTTCTCACCCGGCCAAAAAAAATTTGGTATTCTTTGATTTTCATCAAACAAATTAGAAAAATTAACAGAAACATAACTCTCGTTAATTGTTTTAAAGACATTTATAAACTCATCAACTGATCATCATGATCATTATTTACTAATCATTATCATTAACTGATCATTGGTCATCATCCACTGATCTCATCATCAATAAGTCATCATCACCTAAACATCATTATCAACTTATCATAATCGTTCACAATTCGTTTATTTATCAAACCAGTAAAGATTTGACCTGGAGACCTGGAAGATTAAAAATCTTGTTTCGGCCACTAGTTCAGAGTATATGAAAAAATTGGAAAATAATATATCATATATAATATAAATATAATTCTGATTATGTCAAAAATTATAACAGAAAACCTTTAGATTGAAATTCAATAAAAAAAATAACACAAAAATAAAAGGAAAAGAAAAGAACGACTTTGGATTTAATACATAAACATAAGATAACACCAAAATAATAACACTTATTATCTTGCAGTTGAAAAAAATTGCATGAAATCAAATTTATGACCGAATTTTTGAAATGATAAAAACTGTTTGATTCTTTAATAATATTAGGTAATGTGTTCCACAGACGCATTGAAACAATTAGAACAGAATTAATAATAAAAATTGTTCTTGGTTTGGGAAAATAAAAAGTTGGACTGTTTCTAAAATAATTTTGTATAGAATTAATAAAACTTTTAAAATATTCACTAAGATAAGGACAATAATTTAATTTATAAAGTTAAAAAAACATAATGTGTATAATATATGTATATGTAATATACCAAATGTTTGAGGATTTATAATAAATACTTATACGATCAAATTTTTTTAAATTAAATAAAATTCTAACAAAAAAAATTGATTTAATTTCAAAATATGCAAATGAGAGTTTAGACTGTTACCCCAGATTGAAACACAATAAATAAAATATGGAAGAGCTAATGTATTATATAAAGAGTACAAAATAAAATTAGGAAATCTTAACTTAAGACGATAAATAATACCTATATTGTTTGATGCTTTACTAGATATATGATTAATATGATCTAGCCATGACAGAACCATCAATAACAAGATCCAAAAATTTTATAGAATCAACACGATTGATACATATATCGTTAATAAGAATGGTGGAATCCAGTAAACGACCAAACAAAATATTGCCAGTTTTTGTTAAATAAAGTCTTAAATTATTCAAAGACACCCAGTCATATATTTTCTTTAGTTCATTATTTACAGTCAAGATAAGATTGTTAAAGTCTAGATCAGAGTGGAGAAGGGTTGTGTCGTCAGTGAAAAGAATAAACCTTAAAACGTTGGATGAGTTGACAAAATCGTTAATGAAAATATTGAAAAGTAAAGAACCAAGAATTGAACTTTGAGGCCTACCGCGATTTAAAGGAAGAGAGCTGGACACAGTTTGGTTTATTTGGACATATTGAGAACGATTACTTAAATAACATCAAAACCATTCATGAGCAGGACCTCTAATGCCATAACGCTTGAGTTTATCTATTAGTATCCTATAATCAATAAAGTCAAATGCCTTGGTTAGATCCAGAAAAATGCCTATGGAATATTTTTTTGATTCAATGGCATTAGAAACAAAAGTGATCAGATCGGAAATAGCAAATTTGGTAGATAACTTAGGACGGAAACCATACTAACTAGTAGTTAAGATGTTATTGGACTAAAGAAATAGAGACAGTCTTTTAAAGATATTTCTTTCAATAACTTTTGATAAACTTGAGGTCAAAGAAATAGGGCGATAATTATTGACTTCCTGTTTATTACCAGATTTGAATAAAGGAATTACCTTAGATAATTTAAGGCAGTTAGGAAAAATAGAGTTAGAAAATGAAAGGTTAATTAGATGCACAAGAGGAATAATAATGTTTGTCATTGTCTTCTTTAGTAAGGAGTTTAGTAAGGAGAAATATGGTCACTATTAGAATTATTTAAATTATTTTTGATATCAATTGACAAGACAAATGATTTAAATACATGTGGATTCATATATTTATTATAATTATAAGTTTTAATACGATGTATTACATGAAGAATTTATATCACACAAAGATGAAAAATGCTTATTAAAATGATTACATAATGATAACTCATCATTAGTAACAACATCTTCAACCTTTAAGGAGTAATTTAAATTTGACCGAGATAATCCCAGGCATGATTTTAATAAGTTCCAGGTTTGTTTGCTTGTTAAATTGATTATGAAAGTATGACAGTTCTGTAGTTTTACAAAGATGAGTAAATAAATTTTCATATTTAATGTATTTTAAATGGTCAGAAAGAGAACGAGTTTTTATAGACTTTTTGTAAAGATTATTTTTAGTTCTAGAAGATTTTAACAAATCGGTATAGACTTTTTGTAGAGATTACTTTTAGTTCTAGAAGATTTTAACAAATCGGTAGTGATCCATGGCTGCTTGAAAATTTGACGTGATTTAGTAAACGGACATTATTGTGCAATAGCATTAATAAAAATGGTAATAAAGTATACAAAGGCAGTATTAGTGTCAGTAATATTTAAGAGAAAGCTACAGTCAAAATTATGTAGAAAGCAGTTTAACTTAGATAACTTAGATAGATTTTTTGCTTTGAGGTTACGCGATAAAGTAGACTTAGAAGCTGTTTTAGAAGAATTATTAAGTTGAAAGGAAGTAAAAATAGGGAAATGATCAGAAATATCGGAGTATAAAACGGCAGATTTGTATGAATTATGATTATCAGTAAAAATGTTATCAATAACAGAAGATGACGATGAAGTAACACGGGTGGGCAAACATATTAATGGATTTAAATTATACGAAAACATTAAATTTTTGAAAGCATAACTACAGTTTATTTTAGAAAGATTATTATTAAAATCCCCTAGTATATATACGTGCTTTTTATAAGAAAAATTCAATTTTGAAAACAAATAATTCAAGTCGTCAAGAAATAATTGTAAGTTAGAATTAGGTGGTCTATAAATTACGTAAATAAAATAGTTTAAATCATAATCTACACAAATTTCAATAACAAGTGATTCAAAGTACAAAGATCTGATATTGATGTCATCACGATTATTATATCTTAAAGACTGGTGGATAAAAATGCCAACGCCGCCACCAGCTCTATTGCTACGATTTTTGCATATAAAATTAAAGTTAGGTAAATTAATTAAATGATAATTATAATCAGTTAACCATGTTTCAGTAACACAAATGATTGAAAAAAATATTGTTATATAAATATAATAGGCTGTTAAGTTCAGTCATTTTGTTTATCAAACTTCTTGCATTGAAATGTAACATAAATAATGAGTTTACATTATTTACATAAATTATAATTTTTTCAGGTAAAAGAAAAGGTGATTGATTATTTAAAGAATTAAAAAAATTAACGTCTGGATCATCGCCGACTGACCATTATCATTAACTGATTTGCTATCATCATCATCATTATTATCAGTTGATAGATTTATTTAATAAATTAGAGTTTAATTTCAATTTTCAAACTTCAAGTTTTCAATCTTTCTTTCAAACAGATATTTGTATGGCGAGAGATATTTTAACACAAAATGCAAGATGCAGTTAATTACAGTAGGAACGTGGCAGCAATTGAAGCTGCTAGAGCGTCGCGGAGAGACTATTTGTTGACAAATTTTTTCCAGGTCAGCGATTAACCTAGGATTTTTGCATGAGGAAAATTAAGCAATGTTCGAACATATCAGTTATAGGCATTTCACAGAGTTTTACCCAGAAACTTCAAGATATCATACAATTACTCTCCTCAAAATGTGTGCTGTTCCTAACCGTGCAATTTTTGCACCTCCACCACATCAGGTTTTTCTGGAATGTCTTCTTAATTTTTCTTCAACTCTATATCTGCTACTTTCGTTGCTTAAATTACCATAAGTATTGTTTTAGATGTTACTCCCACATTCTTAAAATCTCAACTTCTAAATCTTGGTATTTTAAATTTTTTTCATTCTTCTTTGCTATGAAATTTCTATCATTTGGTTCTGAAATCTCAATCAAGAAGCATCTTTTTGTATTCTTATTCCAATATACTAGATTTTCTCGTCCCGTTATTATTGTTATGATTGTTATTATTAATACATTAACGTCCCACGACAACTTTTTCTGGTTTGTGTTCGTAGTATTTTCGGTCACTCTTTATTTAATTTCTTTACACATTTTCCTGTGTGTATTGCTTTGCTTGCTACTTTGTTGTTCAGGTTGAGATATTCAGTTGGCGATTGCTCAGAACAACCAGCTATGATGTGTCCAATATAGTCTTCTGTTTTATGACACATGTCAACTTTATGACATATTCTGCATGAAACATCTGCAACATCTTCTTTTAAATATAGTTTTGGTATTTTAAATTCTGCTTTCGAATGATGAAAGTTAATAATTGTTTATAGCTTTTTAGTTTTTTGGTCATTTTTTTAAGTTTCTGGTTTCAACTAATTTAAAATACCAAAACTATATGCCAAAACTGAAACTACAATACCATTGTTAGCCATTATTTTTTTATTACTTTCTAATTGGGTTTTTAGTGTTTTTTTAATTCTTTGATTCTTATTTCTATTATTTTTTTAAAAATTTCACTGTTTTCTTCCATTTCAAGGTATTTATAAACTTCACTTGCTTTAATAATTTTGATTTTTCTTTTACCTGAGAGTACGATCTGAGAATATCTCTCTAATTGTTTTTTCCACCCATCAACTGCAATGTTGCAAACTTATCAATACCAAATTTCAGTCTGATGTCATTGCTAAACTGTTCAACAAAATTTACATTTTGTGTCATACTTTCATAATCTGAAGTGAATAATTTTAGGCCATCCATATAAAATTCACTGTTATTAATTAAACTAAAAAATGGCATAGGGTCATGTAAAACAACAAAGGTGAGCATCTCCTAAGAATATTCATTTTGTTATTCTAATTATTTTTAAACAAATGCATGAAATAAATAAAATAAAAAATATATATAAATAAAAAATAGAAAAATTTAAATAGAAAAATAAATTAAAAAAATTAAAAATAAAATAAAAAAAATTAAATTATTTACGTCAACCTGAAAAGTCGATCTTTAGCCAAGCATATTAATTAGACTGTAATTTTGGCTTCCTGCAACAATGCGCCAACGATACCCTACCGAAACATCCCGATCCAGTGATATGGCTCCAAGATCATATTTATTTAATATTATATATATTTTTTTCTTTTTATGATTTGCCAGGTTTACTATAACCTAAACTGTTAATTTGATCATTTATTAATATTTAATATTTCATCATAATAGTTTATATCTTTCAGATATTCTATTAAAGAAAAAATATTTTCTTATGATTTTAATTAATCAATTAGATCGTCTGCAACAGAAAGCAACATTCTTTTTATTTCAGTTTTATCGCATTTAAATATTTGTTTTATGGTTAATTAACTATTACAATATTGACAGGTTGGAATTTCTGTTTTATTTAATATATATACAGTAAATCTATCCCATTTTTCTGTCTTTTAACTAGATCACATTACTTCTACATTGTTGGGGTTGCACAGGTTCTCTCTCAAAACTGCAATCATGCGTCAGTCTTTTTAGTCGCTAGGATTTTCAATCCGACAATACTATCCCACCAGATCGTCGCAGCGTGTGTTGGCGAACGTGATGGATGAGGTTGCATTGCCGGGATCATTGCCTGTGTTGTTACATCGAAGAAAGATCTGCGTTGGAGTGGAAACTCTCGTTGCTTGTTTTCCTCGATCACGTCGGGGTCACCAATTAGTTGCGGCTGCGTTTGATGATGAACCAGAAGAGCAGTAAGCGGGAGAAGAAAAGAATAGTATTCGTTTGGATAGGCTGGACACGAGTTCCGTCCCTACCGGGGACTCATCAGCAGCCCGAATACCTGTCAGAATAGTTATTGCAGTTTCTTATAAAGCCCGCACAAATCACCTCCTTAGTTTGTGGTGTTTTATTTATTAGTCTTTTTAGTCGCTAGGATTTTCAATCCAACAACATCTTCGATCGAATTAGCTGAGTCATTATGATGAATATTTTGTTCTAAAAATTTTTTCTTGAAATCATCAATTTCATGGGCCACATTTTGTGTTTTTTTGTTTTCTTTTAACAGCCTAAAAAAGAATTACTTTTTTGATGTAAAAAATCGGCCCTTATTGTAAATCTTCTGAGTCTTTGAGATTTTTCTTTTATTTTTATAATAATTTCATTTCAACTGCTTCAGTATTTTTCAAATTTTTTTGTTATTAATTGTTATTTTTCAATATTATTTTTAATTCTTGTAGCATTATTTCCATTTCTGAATTCTTCGAATAATGATTACTCATTTATTGATATTCGAATCTTAGATCGTATTCTATTCATCCATTTTGTATTTCTCATCATTTACCATTTTCATTTCTACTTTTAAATTAAATTGTGGTTACATACATAATATCATTCAATTTACTTAGATCAAATGCATCTGTGAGATAATCATCTTTAGTGCTTTATTTGTACTTGAAATTTTATGATTTTGATTGTTAAAATTTTGTATTTTTTCAAATTTTTTTTATCTCTCATCTCAATGTTTCCCAACTGTTTCAATTTTCCTAAGATATTTAATTTCATTGTTTTAACTTCACCTCAAGTCAATTCACGTGGATGTCATTTCATGTTATCCAACATTCAAAAAAGGTAAAAAAAGACGATAAACCTGATGATTTTCAATTGCCAACCTCCTTTTGACTCTACATCAATGCTAGATCCTTTGATGTGGTTTACCAACGAGAATACCTGGCCAGAGTATGACTGGTCTTTCAACGACGACAGTGGTGGTGTTAAGAATTGCTAATTGAATGGACATTATCAAATTTCAAGAATATTCGTGCATTCGATTGAACATTGTCCATTTAGTTGAAAAACATTTTTTCTATTTTTTATTCTTTGAACCTGTATTCTATAGAGTACTAACTTAGTTAATGACATCAAGTTTTTTCAGTGTCCTTTCATGAAATTTTTTTTAAATTTTTCATGAATAAACCATTTAAAAAAATTTCGCGATGCACAATTATACAAACCATTAGTTGTGGTCTCAAGGAAGAAAATATTCACCATGGTGACATCTCTCAACGAGATCACCTGTTGTCTGATAATAACTGTAATGTAAGACGCTTCTCCATATTACCCAAAATCCACAAGGGTAGATCCAAATGACGTAGCGAAAAAAGTGCACCGGGTAGACCAATAGTGTCCGATATCAACATTCAACAGTGCTAAGATTGCCAAATTTATTGACGTCTACCTGAAAAAATTTGAACTAAATTTAAAATCTAGTGTACAAAAATTCATTTAATTTTGCTACCAGTATTAATTACTTACAGGTAGAAGAAGATGACCGACTCATCTCTGGCAGTGGGAAAAGCGAATATCGATTTGAAACGCATGGTTGCAGTTTTGAGGCACAACCTGTGCAAACACAAACATCATGGAAGACCTAAGCAAAACAATGTTAGCAATGTTCTTTATGTTGCATGGAATGGTATTGTCCCACAGCTTAGGTCCAGCAAACAACAAACTTGACTGAAACATAAAGGAATTCTGTGGATGGATGTAAAATGTCTTTGAATGACGTGTCGTTCTGACGTTCAAGTCACATGTTAAGCTTAGGCAATTTTTAACATGTGCTGGTAGTTTGTTGCAAAGAAATTTGAAAACAAAAATAGAGGCATAATATGCGAAGAGTTATCTTATTGTCAAAATATAACATGATCTCTGTATTTGAGTTTATAAAATATTCTAACAAATCTTTTTTTGAATTTTGAACAAACGACTGATCAAGTAAGTTGGAAAGTTTCCCCATATAATGTTACAGTATGATAAGTACAAGTAAACAAAGCTGTAATTCAAGGTTATCATTAAGTTGCTCTTTTATTTGGCTTGAAGTATGCCTATGATGCTGACAAATTTATTAATCTCATTGATAATAGAGTAAATGTGTTCTGACCAGGATAGATTACTTTGAAGGTACACTCCTAAAAATTTAGTTGAATCTCTTTCGATGTACGTAGGTTTTTGCTTGATTAGTCAAATTTATATAGATGTTGACCGTATTCTTGTCCTATCTATTGGTTGATAATAAAATAAGTAAAGTCAAAAGCGCCACCCGTAACTGGTTTACATAGAAAAATATTGAAAACCTTTAAATTTGACGCCTGGAAACGAAAAACGCTTTGGTATCCTGATTCAATTATAAATTTAAGAAGATCTTCTGATGTTAAAATTTTTTTTCCCGTGTAGATACTAGCATTCTGCAACCAGAATAATATACAGTTTTACAATTCATTCTCTAGTGCATAGGACCTATTTTTAATGTTTTCGTCAATATTACTTTGTATCCACTGGTTTTCATAATCACATAAATTTTGAGACAACTGAGTGACTAAATTTTTCTTGGCTATTAATTAACTCACAAGAAAGATGGAGCAAATTATGTATATTATTCTAACGTTGATAAAATAAATAATGACGACAAGAATTTGGTTCAAAATATTGAGAAATGTAATAAAAAAAACCGTCTATAATTACTGCAGCAATTTATGAAATCTACAGAATTTCTAGCGTTGGATAGTTTTTTATTATATACACATATATATATATATAATTAACAAAGTTAATAATAATGATAAATGCAAATCACAGGAACAAAGCCCTGGGATATACAAATTCTCTAGATAAACTGCAACAAGTGCTGGAAATGATTGAAAAATCGAAATAAGTCCTAATACACTCGAGAATGAATTGGAAAACTGTATATTATTCTAACGTTAATAAAATAAATAATGACGACAAGAATTTGGTTAGAAATATTGAGAAATGTAATAAAAAAACTATCAAACGCTAGAAAGTTTGTAGATTTCATAAATTACTATTTATATATATATATATATACATAAATACATATATATAAATAAATATATATATATATATATAATATTCTATAAATTCTACCAAGGGACATGGGAGGCAAAATTCGGGACGGTTGGCAACTATGTCATTTTTTATACCGATTTTTCATTTTTTTCGTCAGGCAACTTTTTACATACATCTTTATTTTCTGTTGAAAGATCATTTATTAAATAGTTTAGATGTGCTCAGTTTAAAGCAAATTTTCATTACCAAATTCTTGATATATAATGAAATTCGGCTTAATTAGTTCATCTAAAACATTGAACGTTGAAAAACCTTTTATCTACTTTTATAATTATCAATTTCGCTACAAAAATTGATTTTAAGTAAATTATCAAATTTTAGAACCGTATACACACATTTGTTTCTGTTATCATTATTATAAACATCATCGATCTGCAGTTTATCTGCTCTTATACTTACTGATTTTGCTACACAAATTACTTTTAAACTAAATTATTGAATCTTAAAACCGTAAACCACAAACACACACACATATTTGTTGTTATTATTATTATCATCATTATCATCATAGATAAAACAACATCACATTATTTTTTTGAGAATCTAACCTCACTAGACAATTTTGGCAAAAATAAATAGATAAAATAAAATTTTTGCAGGCCACAGTTCCAAAACTTCACAAGCTAGTCTCTTTAAAAACAAAAATTCTCAAAACTAATTTAAGCTCCGCTACAAACCTTATTTCTTATAATTATACAGCTAAAAAATTATAAGAAAAACTTCTTTGAGTTATGGTCCTGGTCAGATGCCTGGTTTTTTTAGTTTTTTTTAGAGAAATCTACACTTTGCAATTATTTACAATTAATCACATTTATTTATTTTTAGGGTCAAGAAAATCAAATATTGGAAATATGCATGGAAAATGAAAACAAAAAGATAACTTTGCCTAACTATTTTTAACTTTCCGGTCTGCTGATATTTTTTTTCATGTAATTCAATTTCTAACTGACATCACTAACAACAAAAATGACATTTGTGCATCACCCTATGCGTAGCGTGAGAGGTGCCATATAAGGCAGTCCACACCACTTGACGCACATACCCATTATGTATGCACGCGCAAGCACCGCATCATACGGGTATGATGATCTTTGAGTTTTTAACAAACAGTATTCGAACCATGCCTTCGCGTAATATAAGCGCAAGACATTGCACTCCTACCGACTGAGCTAACCCGGTCATTTTTGAAAAACTGGACATCGTGGCAAAAATTAATGCAAAACGCTATGAAATTTCTCCTATTATACCGGCATCAAAATAACTAGCCAATATGAAATATTTGCTTTGTAATCAGTTTGACGTAATTTTGAAAATAGAAATAATTAAAAATCAAAAAAGTGAAAAGTAAAAAAATCTCAATTTAATTTTTGGCACCGATTTTAGTCCACGTGTCGTTAGAGTATATAAAAATTAATAAACAGCTATGGCAGTATAGCATGGACAGGTTTTTGGCAAAATAGTTTTATTTCCAATAATATAATGCATGTATCGAAAAGTATGTTGTCAAAAATAGTGTGGTAGCAAAAGAGTATTTATAACTAGAATAACAAATAATAAAGCTAAACAGAAAATCATCTCAATTTGATTTTTGACATCGCTCTCGATCCAGATGTCGCTTCTTGCTGTCTGCCCGTGTAAACTTCATTCCACAAACTTCACATTCAAACTGGCTTCCCTTGTGCAAAGCCTTGTGTCTGTAATATGAACTTCTGTGACTGTACACTTTGCTGCATGTACTGCAGGCGTATATTTTATTTGTGTATCGGCATGATGCTGAATCCAAATTTACAATATTTTTGCATTCAACGTTGGTTCTCTCTGTCTTGCTGGAGTTTACCTCTTCGTGTGGAATCATTTGAGCACCTTGCAGTTCGTATATCAGAGTTGCATCAGCATCATACGAGGAGGAAGCGGCGGTCGATGTGTTTGGATTTGCTGTGAGGGATGTTGAAGCAGCTGGTTCGATTTCATGGCGGGAATTCACTGTAAGATAACCGCTTAAAACTCTGTATTGCACTTTTTTGGTTTCGCTTGTTTTCTGCAACAATTTTTCTATTGTGAAAGACATTTCGGCAGCGCTTTCTTTAATGCAGTTGTCACTTTTTAACTTTATGCTTTATGAAAATTAATTAATTTTAGAGAAATGCTAAAAAATTTTATAAACGGTTATATTATTGAAGTAATATTAAAAATAATATTAGTTTGGAAGCATAAAATGATAAAATACTACAAGTTAATACATTTAAATTATCGGTTTCGAAATTTTTTGATTCTAGTTATGTATGAGGCCGAACCGCTTTTTATAGAATTCAAAAAACAACTTTAATAAAGTTTTTAATTGATCTTAACTATTTGATCAATGAACTTTGCATTTTCTTTTGATGTTCACTTCTGCGCCAAAAACCGTTTGAACTCAACCGCTTGCCAATCTAATTAAAGATCAAAGAAAGGATCTAATCGGGTAGCCACAAAAGGAACATGTTATGTTATCAATAACTGATAACTAATTAATAGTCATTTGTTGCTTTCGAGGGTTTTTACTTATAGCTGTTCATATTATAACATGATAGACATTCGTAATAAGAAACATCATTATTGGATGTTATGTTGTGTTCATATGCTCAAACTTTAGCAATCGCTACCTTTTTAAGCCCTCTTAAAAATTTTGAATAATTCTAAAGAGCGTGTTGTTTTGCACGTATATTAAGTTTCATTCAAAATTTCAGTTTTCAATGACATGCATGTTCATTTTGTTTTAACGGCCAATTAAAATTTCATGTTTTGTATTTTAATTTGGTGCCCAGCTCATTTTTGCTTTACTATGTGCGTTTATTCACGCTGCTTGAAAACGAGTCAGATGAATAAAATTTTAAAAGCTCTCCGGTTAGATGATTTGATATTTCAACGTAAGACAAAAAAATGTTGGAAATTAATTTATGAGCAATTAAACAATCATCAGAATTCAACGCTTCAATTAAAAATGTTTAAAACTTTTGCAGAGAAAATAATGACAGCAAATAAATTTGTTATAGAACCTGTGTTTAATTTAGTTAATAAAAAGTGGTGTCCTCGGAAAGTTAGTAATCCGACAGCGATGAACGGACGTTTGTAGCAAAGATTTTAATATGCAAAGAGCAAAATTTTATTCAATGTCATATACGGAAATCGTTTGGTTAATGAGAAAACACCTTCATTAATGGTAATCCACAAGTATGAATGTCATATTTAAGCTTTTTGTCATCAGAATCATTCGAACTCATCATTCACAATAGCCGTAAAAAAATAACATTACCTACACCCGTCAATCACTCTAACAAATTAATTAAAAATATTAGGCATCACATTCATCTCCACACTTAACATAGCACCTCATATCAATCACATCATCACAAAAAGCTTTCAAACATTTCACGCACTAAAAACACCCCGCTCACATGGTCTCAAAGGCATCAAATTATTCGACATCACTGAATCACTCTTAATCTCACGCATAAAATATGCAGTTCTTCCTGGTCTGGTTTTGCTACACAACAACAACTTCAGCAACCACAATCTTTCATCAAAAAACTAATCCGCTTCAATTTATCTACCTGCATCATATTCTACCGTCACTCAGATATTCAACCCACTCGATTCAAGGCTATTCAAGAAAGTAGAAAATAACAACAACCACGTCATCCATCCTCTACTACCATCAATCAAAACTACTACACACAACCTTCGTCAGCGCAAACATAAATATCAAGTCGTCACCCAATCTACATATCTACATTTTTAAAGAATAACAAAAATATATATTTTGGATGCTCTAGTACAGATAGAATGATAATTAAACAAACTTTAAAACCATCATGTCCGGCAAATTCAAAGTATGCAAAAACTAATATTGAAAATTAGCAAGTATGCTAAGTATATTCCACGTGCTGGTTATTCCTTAAATCGTGTTGGCAGAGCAGCAGTTGACTGTTATTTAGATGCAGTTAATTTTTTTGGAATTGTTCAAGAAATATATAACTTTTTTCTTCCTCTACCCATAGATGGAAACTAGATTGTTGTCGTCGTTTTTCAAAGATAATTCAAAGTCTGTCAAAGACTAGATGGGAAGCAAATTCATTGGCCACAAGTGCCATACTGGATAGTTATGATGAAATAATTTGTTTATTACATCAACTTCATATTGATATTTCAGAAAATGTCGATACAAGAAATTAGACTATAAACATTTTGATGCAATGGGATCAAATCATACACAAAGAGCTACTTGTAGGTACAATGACGATGTTGCTGAAACTTTTTCATTTTTAACAAAATTGAATCCTTACAGAAGAAAAAATTCATAAAGGATTTACTGCTTTGTGGCAGGCATATCTTAAAGATGTAAACAGGAGTCTCGTAGAAATGAGACATCTAAATGAATACGTGAAACAAAGTCAAGTTTGTGGTGAAAGTAACAGTTTGACACATCAGGATTTGCATACAATAATATTCAACTGTTCATCTTCAATCAGCATTTTCTTATATGGAATCAATTTTAAGATTATTTCTCAAGATAATGGTTACAAATTGCTCTGGAGAAAGATCTTTTTCTTAATTGAAAAAAAAATAAAAAAGATTTCCGAACAACAATGACGCAAGATAAATTTGATCACTGAGTATTATGTATATAGAAAGTGACAAATTACGAAATATACCATTTGAAGAAGTCATCGGTGATTGTGCTCACGCAAAAGCGAGAAAGAAAATATTTAAGTTATTTTTGTTGTTCACAATCACTCAGTTGATCAATCTAACATTTTTCAAAAAAAGTAATTAGTGAACGTTATATAATTCGATTCCGACAATGTTTTTATTTTTCAGAATCGACGATTTAATGTTTTTTTCTTTCTAAAATAGAAAAAATTAAAAAAGTGTTCTTTCTTAAATGCATTCATATTAACTGTATTCATCTAAATACCCTATTTTTAGCAAAAAAATAATATACAACTGAAAACTAGCCCCAAATCCTAAATAGCTTAGAGCCACGTTAAGTCTAAATCCGACTCTTGTGTGTGTGTGTGTGTGTGTGATTGTGTGATGGTTTCAGAAACTTGAAATCGGTCTTTTTATAACTTCCCTTTGTCCAATTATGCTGAAATTTTATGTACTTTCTAATTCCCGATGATAGTGCATGGTAGCAGCATGAATTATTTAAAACCTAATTAAATTTATTGAGTTAACTAATAAATGTATAAAACAAATTAATATATGTCTGCCGAAAAAAAAACGTAGTCATAGTTTGATTTTTTATTTTTCTTTAAAATAAGTTTTATCTATCAACAACAAATGCTGTTCTTTTCCGCAACCAACGTCTGCAAGTTCTGAGTATTTTTTTAAATCAATAGCAACTAGCGATTACAAAATAACATAAATGTTATAAATTGTTGTACATGTAAAAGCGTGATGTTTTAAAAAAATCTTTTTTTCTTTACTTACTTCGTTTTAATTGTCAATTTATCAGTTTGAATTTTGAAGAATAAAAAATTTGAAACTTTGTTTCTTTGTTTTGTATAATTAAATTTATTACTCACAAAACAGGTTTTTTTAAATTTTCTTGCTAAAAGAGGAATGAAAAAATAAATAAAATAATATTAAAATGATAATTTTAAATAATAAACTGTTAAATATAATATAAACAATATATAAAAGTAAGTGTGTATCACAGGACATAGTTATTTTTAAAACTGGATATCGTCGGAAATCTAACCAGACGTTTATAATATCAACTTTTGATAAATTAACTTCAAAATACATTAACAGCCAGTATGAAAATTTTAACACCATCCTACTGTTTTACGCAACTATAAAAATCAAGATAATAAAAACGTAAAATAGTTGAATAAAATCTCAATTTAATTATTGACAGCGATTTCGTCCACGTGTCGTTAGAGTATACAAGAATTAGTATCATTAAATGTTGAGTGATGCAGCTAGAAATAATAGCAACGATTTACTAAGACCAGATTTTGGCAAAACAAGTTTTATTTCAAATAATATAATGTGTGTATCGCAAAGTATGTTTTGGAAATAATGTGGTCATGAAACAGCGCTTAAAACTAAAACAACAAATAATGAAGCTGAACAGAAAATCTCAATTTGATTTTTGACATCGCTTTCGTTCTAGGTGTCGCTTCTTGATGTCTGCCCGGGTGAATTTCATGCCACAAACTCCACATTCAAACTGGTTTCCCTTGTGCGAGGCATTTTGTCTGTAATAAGAACTTCGGTGGTTGTACACTTTGCCGCATGTACCGCAAGCGTATATTTTGTTGGTGTACTGGCCTGATACTGAATCCGACTTTTCATTATTCCCACCTTCAACGTTGGTTCTTTCTGTTCTGCGGAGTTTTCTTCTTCGGTTCGTATTCGTATATAAGAGTTGCATCAGCATCATATGATGAGGAAGCGGTCGGTATGTTTGGTTCTGCAGTGCGGGATGTTGAGGCAGCTGGTTCAATCTCATGACGGGAATCCACTGTAAGATAACCGCTCAGAACTGTGTATTGTACCTTTTTGCTTTCGCTTGTTCTCTGCAATAACTTATCGATTGTGAAGGACCGATTGTGAAGGACATTTCGGCAAAGCTTACTTGAATGTTGTTGACACTAACTCAATTAAGTTTTTTGATTTTTAAAAGCTATATAAAACAAATTATTTTTTGCAAAAGATTAATAACTTTCTCATGAATGGTAATATTATTGAAGTAATATTAAAATTAATATTAATTTTTATAAAAAATGATAAAATATTATTACTTAGTTCATTTAAATAATCCGTGTCCAAAATTTTTTATTCTTAGATATAACTGTCTGAACAGCTTTTTAGAGAATTTATAAAAAAATTTTATTAAAAATTTTAATTGATCTTGACTATTTGACCAATGTTAATTGTTCATTTTCAAAGTGAACTGTCTTGCGCCAAAAAACCGATCAACGGTGTTGGGATTGAAAAGTAGTTTTAATGAATAAATGATGGTAGAAAGTAATTGGTTATATAGAGGTTTTGATAAATTATCGTAGTCCAAATTTGAATTTTGTATGTTGCAGATGATGGAAGCAGTAATAATGATGCAGTAAAGCAACTCTTATTGGATAATAAGTTATTGAGGAAGCTATATATTGTGATTTTTTTTCTTCTTTGTCAATTACAATAAATGGAATTTCCATCGAAGTTGAAATAATTTCTTCAAGAGTGTTAGATCCAAGAATTCCCTTACATTTTGCTCGGCCAAGTGAAATTTTATTGGCCAGATTTGAGTTATTATAAATTTTTAAATACAATTTGCTTGAGCAATCTCGACTTTTGAAACTAAAGTGATGATTGACTGTGGTATGCTAAAGTGAGTTCAGCTGCTGATACCATGATTTGTGTTTTTGAATTAGGAACCGGGGAAAAAAGTCGAACCTTATATGACAAATTTACTGCTTCAACCTTTTAAAAAGT
Source organism: Helobdella robusta (assembly GCF_000326865.2). NCBI lineage: Eukaryota > Metazoa > Annelida > Clitellata > Rhynchobdellida > Glossiphoniidae > Helobdella > Helobdella robusta. Next base: position 542,715 of record NW_008705330.1, on the reverse strand, counting down.
AACTCTCTCTTTTGCGCTTGCTTCAGAGGTTTCAACGACAAACACACAGCGTATATGAATACCCGTGAAAACCACGCATCATACACATTGCATGTGATAGGCGAGGATCTCTTTGTATTCGAACCCAGTCACTGCAGCAGCAAGACCATTTGTCTTTATTCATTGTGTCATCACATTGAGTCATATGGTTATCGCAATTTATACGATTTTCCAGAGCTGTTTTCCTCTTATATCCTACATTAATTTTCAGGTTACATGCTTTCGGCTTCTTCGTCGTTTTCGACGACTTTGAACATTTTTAAATTCTGTCGCATATTTTTGTTGAAATTGCACTTCTTTTGCTTATTCATGGCTCATTTTTAAAGAACAGACTTGAAATAAAAAATATAAAATTTAAAAATAATTAATTAACAAATGAAAAATGAGAACCGCTTTTCTTTTCTTCTACAATACCAGCAAAAATATCTGCTAAGTAAAGATGGCGCTTTCAAGGAACAACAAACCATTTCAGAAAATAAGTTAAGTGCCAGAACTAAAAGTTAACTTTACCTTCACTAAGAAGAGATGTTCATTTAAAAAAAAATAATTACATACAAAAAAATCAAGACAATATTGATTACATATATAAATAAGTTATAAAAATTTGAAAAAACTAATTAAATTTTACATTTTTAAAAAAATTATGTGAAAGGAAGACTTTTAGCAAAATTTTATAAAGGTGGAAAAACAATCTTGTTGAAAAGTGGACTTGTTCTTCCAAAGGAGAAAGGTTTGTAACGAAGTTATTTCGTTGAAATATCATGACAAACGTAGACAGGTTTTTTAGCAAAAAAGTTTAATTTGAAATGCATGTATCACAAAATAGTTTATTCGCAAAACAGTGTTTAAAACTAAAAGAAAACAAATAATAAAGCTAAGCAGAAAATTTAGTTTAAATTTTGACATCGATTTCGATCCAGGTGTCGCTTTTTGCTGTCTGCCCTTGTGAACTTCATACCACAAACTTCACATTCAAACTGCCTTTTTTTGTGCGAGGCCTTGTGTCTGTAATATGAACTTCTGTGACTGTACACTTTCCCGCAGGTACTACAAGCATAAATTTTGTCGGTGTACTGGCCTGATGCTGAACTCGAATTTTCATTATTTTCTTCTTCAACGTTTGTTCTTTCTGTTTGGCTGGAGTTTTCTTCTTCCCGTGGAATCGTCTGAGACACTTGCGGTTCGTTTTTGTATCTCAAAGTTGCATCAGTAACATATGATGAAGAAGCGGTAGATATGTTTGGATCAGCTGTGCGGGATGTTAAGGCAACTGATTTGATCTCATGACGAGAATCCACTCTAAGATAACCGCTCAGAATTGCGTATTGAATTTTTTTGCTTTCGCTGGTTTTTTGCAATAATTTTTCGATTGTAAAAGACATTTTGGTAATGCTTATTGTCAATTGTTGTTGTCACTTTTTATCTCAATTGAGTTATTTGATTTTTAAAAGCTTTTCGAAAATAAATTATTTTTTAACAAATGATCGAATTTTCTCCTATGAATGTAAATATTCCTAAAATAATATTAAACATGTAAGGATACAAAACTAGTTAATTTATTGAAATTATCGGTTTCCAAAATTTTCTGAATTTAATATATATAGGCAGTGGGAACCCCTTTTAATAGAATTTATTAAACAACTTTATTAAAGTTTTTAATTGATCTTGACTATTTGACTAATGAACTTTACCTTTTTCTTTATGTTCACTTTCACAATGATCAGCCTTGCGCTAAAACCGTTTGAACTCAACCGCCAGCCAGCCAATTAGAGATCAAAGGAAGAATCCAATCAGGCAGCCACGCAAAGAGCAAATTACGTAATCAATAACGTATCGCTAAATAACAGTCATTAGTCGCTTTTGAGGGTATTTTATTTTTTGTTGGTTGTTTTATTGCTTGATAGACGTTTGCCCAACTTTTTAAAATACATAAAAAAAATCATTTTCAAAAATTCAATTTTTATGAAATAATATGTGTTTTTAAAAAAATTAATATTATTAACTTTTTTTCACATGGTTTTCTGCAATGTCGAAAAACCGTAACGAAAAAACCGCCCGCAACCGCATCAAACAAACCGCAACCACCCACAAAACAGCGTGTCCACGCCACCTACACTAAATCAATTAAATTTCATAAATATTTATCAACATATAAATTATGAAGACCGAAGTTTAACTCGTTATTATACAGCAACTTTAGCATCGTGTTCATCAAAATTTGTGTTTTCAGCTAAAAATAGTAGTAAGTTAAATATCTTTAAATACATAAAAGGAAGATTTGATTTTCAAAAATTCAACCGGATTTAAAAACAAATCTGACCGGAGCAGGATTTGCACATTTGTTACATTTTGTAGAATTTAAGACTTTGGCTTCATTGGCTTGCAAACCTAGTTTTAAACCCAGCATTAAACTTTGTTATATTACATTCCGATCAATAAATAACTCAATAAATTAACTTAAATTTAATACAAATCGAATTTATACATTATATTTGCAATTTGTCTAAAATTGAAAAATAACATACACATTAAAACATTCGTATATAATGAAAACTTGTGCTATTATGATAGCACAAAACATGCTAACACATTTTGAAAAAACAAACGTCTTAATACTTGGTGTTAGTGTCTGGCAAGGTTGAAAGTTATTAGGATAATCAAGATAGTAACATCAATCAGATGGTCCAAGCGATACAATCGTAATTATTCACTCTTCATGTCGTTTTGCATAAATAAAATACGTTCATTGTTCAGTGATTAATAATATACACTTACATACATGTTCATGTGACAACACATGTTGAGTGTTTTTTGATTCGAAGCATGAATTGGCTTCTCACAAACAACATTTGTGGTATTTAAATCTGATTCTAAACTTGATCTTTACTAAAACTGAACCTCAAAACAACTGCGGTTTTAATGCGGTTTGAAACTTCATTTTAACTCCGAAGAGCAGTTTTCAAAGGCATGCATGTTCATTTTGTTGTATTTTTTTTATTAACTATTTTAATTTGGTGAAGAGTTTCTGGTTTGCTACGAACATTCATTCACGTTTTATGTTTGGCGGCAAAATATAAAATTTAAAGAAACATTCTTTATTTCAAAATGACGATTAAATATTTCAATAGTTGGAGTGTATAAAAATTAATATAACCATTAAATTTTGAGTGGTGCAATAATGAATAGAAGTATAGAAATACCTAGACATATTTTTTGCAAAATAGTTCTTATTATTAAAACAAAAAGTTATAATGAATTATGAACGGAAACATAAAAAATCTCAGTTTAATTTTTGACATCGCTTTCGATCCAGGTGTCGCTTTTTGCTGTCTGCCCGTGTGAACTTCAAGCCACAAACTTCACATTCAAACTGGCTTCCCTTGTGCGAGGCCTTGTGTCTGTAATAAGAACTTCGGTGGTTGTACACTTTGCCGCATGTACTGCAAGTATATATTTTGTTGGTGTACTGGCCTGATGCTGAACTCGAATATTCATTATTCCGACCTTCAACATTGGTTCCTTCTGTTCTGTTGAATTTTTCTTCTTCGTGTGGAACCACCTGAGCACCCTGCGGTTCGTAATCATATATCAGAGTTGCATCAGGATCATAAGATGAAGAAGCGATCGATATATTTGGATGTGCTGTGCGGGATGTGGAAGCAGCTGGTTCGATCTCATGACGGGAATCCACTGTTAGACAACCCCTAAGAACATGGTATTGCACTTTTTTGCTTTCGCTGGTTTTTTGCAATAATTTGTCTATTGTGAAAGACATTATCACTTATTAACCTTAAAAATAATTGTTATTCCGTTAAATTAAATATATAATTAATAATACTCTTAAACTCTCAGTCAATGAGGAAACGTCAGAAATATTTATTATTTATAGTTGGCTCGTTCTAATTTCTCTGAGCTCAAAGTTAACTACGTTAACAATTTTTTTGGAAAGTGTAAAATAACTTTATTACAATTCTTGTATTCTTCCCTACCAACTAAGCAACCGAATTCTCTTTGATCTTCTTTTTCTGAGTTCTCCAATTTCCATCAAACATCATATGTTATCGATCTTTAACCAAATTAGGTCAATTAATTAGAGAATGAAAAAAGTATTCCGTTAAGTATTCGCTTAAGTATTTCGAACTAAAATTGGTTAATAAACAGCTACCTGATTGTTATCGATGCCATCGTGACGTCTAATTATCTTTTTAAATTTGTGTTTATTGCTGTTAATTTTAGGAAGTTTAAACCCACTGCCAACAACCGTTGCGAAATTGTTGCAACATAATTTTACATCAACTCAATAGCTAATAAGAGACAGCACAGTTTATTGACATTAACCGTTTAGCAGATTAAACATCTGATAAAATATACGTTTAAAGAAAAATATATGCATGTCCTTTGTTTTTTAAACAGACAATATTCGAACCATGCCATTGCGTAATAGCTGCGGAGTTAAACATAGCAATCCTACTGACTGGTGTTAACTCGGCGATCATTTTTTTCAAATTTTTCTCTCATTATAGATTGAAAAATTTTTAAAAGAGTTTTCACAAATTATTTGAACATATTTAAATAAAACCTTTTATTTTAAATAAAATAAAATATTTAACCACAATTGAATTTTTCAATTGCTGGCTTTACAATCGTTTTCGCTTTTTTCACCCGGCAAAAAACATTTTTATATATTTTTATTCTCAAACAAATTTGTAAAATTAATAATAATTGTTAAATAGCCTCTGTAAAATTTCCTTATAAAAAAGACATTAATAAACTCATCATTATCATTATCTACTAATCACCATCAGCTGATCATCATTATCAACTAATCATCATATCAACAACTGACCATTATTTTCATCAATTGATTTGTTATCATCAACACCATCAGTTGATAGATTTATTTAATAAACCCAGTTTCAGTTTATTCCTAATTTTCAACCTTTAAACCTTTAAGCTTCCAATCTATCTCTCAAACAGATAATTGAACGGAGAGAAACATTTTAACACAAGACACAGTTAATTAGAGTAGGAACATGGCAGCAATTGAAGAAGCTGTATCGTCGCGGGGAGACTGTCGGTTGACTAATTTTTTCCAAGCCAGAGTTAACGTAAGATTTTTGCACGATGATAATTTAACAATGTTCGAACATATCAGTAATTAGCCATCCACAGAGTTTCACCTAGAGACCTCAGTGTTTTATCTGAGTACTTTCTTCAAGATATAGACATTTATTAACAATACAATTTTTGCACGCCCACCGCATCCTGGTAAGTCTTACAGTCACGTCCAACATCAACGTGTTTTCGTCCGTTTGGACAACTTTTTCTGGTTCGTATTCAGTGTATATTTAATTTTTTTTTTACATTTTACAGTGGATATGGGTTGCAACTTTGTTCTTCCAATTAGATATTCAGTTGGAGATTGCGCAGAAAAACAAGCTATATTTTTCTGACACATCCTAAATGAAACATCTACAACATCTTTTATAAATCCTCTCGTATTTAACGCTTGATCTTAGGCAGCATTTATTAAGTTGATGTTTTATTTTTTTTATCATCCTTTTTCAACCGTACTACAGATACCTTAACTAATTTTTTGTCAACACCTTTTTGATCTTGTCCTTTAAAAAAATAGTATTGTTTTTGATTTTTATAAGACCTTTTTTTCTTTAATATATTTGAACTTTATAACAATTTTTTCATTTGTCTGCGATGTTTAATTTAATTTCAAGTATTTGTTTGCTTTTGATTTGATAGAGAGAATTGATATAAAACAAATATAAAGAAAATAGGGTTAGGTAATTGGTTCGAATAGAGAAAATTTTTTCTGACAGTTTTTGCAGATAAAAGTTGAAAGAAAATAAGAACGGCATATAATTATAAATATTTACGTGGTTCTTTAACATTTATGTTTAAAAGCAGAAAGAAATGCCATTACAATGTCAAGAATAAATAGGATTGTTGTTGTATCGCAAATAGAGATACAAAACCAACTTAATAGTAATTAAAAGCGATTGAGAAATAGTTTAAAGAACTAAGAAAACTTATTGAACGTATTTCTAACATGAAAATCAAGATACAAAAATAATTTTTTGAAAAAAGAAACTCCAAAAAACAAATACCAATTTGCCAAAAAACAATTTGGAAATAAAAACTAAGACGTCAAACGCTTCAAAGTACATTTCACGGACGAAAAATTCATTGATGACAAGTGCTCAACATGCTTGCGGAAATTTTAGAGATTTTAGTTTTTAGCGTTTTCTTTTTTATATCACGTTTTTCTTTTATTTCAAGATATTTATACTTAAACTTCACTTTCTTTGAGGGTACAATATTTCTTTCAAATACTTTTATCCCCCTAGGAACAGCAAAGTTGTACACGTATCAGTACCAAATTCCATACTGATGTCATTACTAAACTGTTAAACAACATTTGCATTTTGTGTCATAGTTTCATATTCTGAAGTGAATAATTTTAGGCCATCCATATAAAATAAGTGAATTGTTTGTTAAATTATCAATGGCAGTAGGATTATACAAAACATAGCATCTTCTTGTAATATTCCTCTTGTTATTCTAATTATTCCTGAACTGATGCAAGATTCGTTTTGCCACAAAATTCGAATCATTTGTAGTGTTATTTTTTGCAATCAAATATGTAGCTCCAATTGTTATCAAATCTGGCACTTTAAATGGTGTTTTCATAACTTCATTGAATAAACGATTTAGATGTGGATGTAAATTTTGTTAAAATGAGTAAAAAAAATTGGAAGGCCACATTCCATAACTTCACCCAGCCACTCTTTTGAATCACGAAAATTCTCAAAACAAATTTACATTTCGCTGCAAGTTTCTAAGCTGTGGTTTTCATGTTTATTTTCGCAAATATTTTCATAAAAATTTCTTCTATTTTTCCGTATAATTATACATTCGAAAAATTTTATAAAAGTTGAAAGTTGAAGAAAGTTTTGTGTAAAAATCTAGATTTATTTTAACAAGAATTTATTTAATTTACAGTTTGCATTTATCAACAAAAAATTACATTTATTTATTTTTTAGGTGAATAATATCGGATATGGGAATTATACATACAAAATTGGAACAAAAAGGTAAATTTGGCTTTTTATAGAAGGAATAATAATAGAAGACTATTAAAATTTATATTAATTTAAAATAATATAACATATAAATCACTAAGAATGACAATTTTTTAAAAATTGGACATAGTTAGAAAAATGACACCAATTGCATATAATATTTCTTCCAATATACCAGGTCTCAATATAACAAGCCGACATGACATAATTCTGTCTCACATATCTATAAAAAATGGAAATTCAAAAATAGAAAAAAATAGAATAAGAAAGTATCATTTCAATTTTAGATATCGTTTTCCATCCAGGTGTCGCTTCTTGCTGTATGCCCGTGGGAACTTCCTGCCACAAAGTTCACATCCAAACTGGCTTTTCTTGCGCGAGGCCTTGTGTCTGTTATATGAGTTTCTGCGGTTGTATACGCTTTATCACAAGCGTATATATTGTTTGCGTACTGGCATGATGCCAAGCTCAAAATTTTATTATTTACACCTTCAACGTTAGTTCTCTTCGTTATGTTGTACTTTTCTTTCTTTGGAATCATCTGAAGTACATTGCGGTTTGTATTCATAGGTCAGAAATGGATCAGCATCATACGATAAGTTTGGATCCGCACTTTGCCACGCGTATATTTTGAGTGCGTACTGGCATGATGCTGAACTCGAATTTGTATACCAGAGTTGCATCAGCATCATATGATAAGGAAATGGTCGATATGTTTAGATCAGCTGTGCTGCACGTTGAGACAGCTGGTTCGATCTCATGACCGGAATCCACTCTAAGATAACCGCTCAGAACAGTATATTGCACAATTTTGGTTTTGCTTGCTTTTTGACATTATGGCAAAGCATACTCAATTGTTATTGTCATTTTTTAACTCAGTTGTATTATTTAAATTTCGATAGCCTAACAAAAATTATTTAATTATTTTTAGCAATATTGAAATTTTTTATTGATGGAACTATCACTAAAATAATATTAAACATAACATGAATTTCAAGTAAAAAATTATAACAATTCTTCTAGTTAACAAAATTACATATAAATTTGTTTATTAAACCAGTTCATGAACTATTCAACAATTAATTTTAATAAAAAATATAAAAAAGGAGTTCCTTGAAATTTAATGTTGAGTCAATATACACCCAACAACTTGAAATTATCTACTTTTTCTGCTGATACCATGATTTGTGTTTTGGAATTAGGAACCGGGGAAAAAAGTCTGAACCTTATATGACAAATTTACTGCTTCAACCTTTTTAAAAGTAACTCTCTCTTTTGCGCTTGCTTCAGAGGTTTCAACGACAAACACACAGCGTATATGAATACCCGTGAAAACCACGCATCATACACATTGCATGTGATAGGCGAGGATCTCTTTGTATTCGAACCCAGTCACTGCAGCAGCAAGACCATTCGTCTTTATTCATTGTGTCATCGCATTGAGTCATATGGTTATCGCAATTTATACGATTTTCCAGAGCTGTTTTCCTCTTATATCCTACATTAATTTTCAGGTTACATGCTTTCGGCTTCTTCGTCGTTTTCGACGACTTTGAACATTTTTAAATTCTGTCGCATATTTTTGTTGAAATTGCACTTCTTTTGCTTATTCATGGCTCATTTTTAAAGAACAGACTTGAAATAAAAAAATATAAAATTTAAAAATAATTAATTAACAAATGAAAAATGAGAACCGCTTTTCTTTTCTTCTACAATACCAGCAAAAATATCTGCTAAGTAAAGATGGCGCTTTCAAGGAACAACAAACCATTTCAGAAAATAAGTTAAGTGCCAGAACTAAAAGTTAACTTTACCTTCACTAAGAAGAGATGTTCATTTAAAAAAAAATAATTACATACAAAAAAATCAAGACAATATTGATTACATATATAAATAAGTTATAAAAATTTGAAAAAACTAATTAAATTTTACATTTTTAAAAAAATTATGTGAAAGGAAGACTTTTAGCAATTGATATTTTACTCGAAATTTAAGTGATGTGCTCCTGCCACGACAGATTAATTGTTATGACGATGCCCAAAAACTTGATTGATGATCCTTGTTCTATCTCTTTATTTTTTTTAAATAGTTTGAAATTTATTATGTTAGTCACAATCATTGACCCAAATAACATGCACCATGTTTTCCCACAATTAACGATCAACTTATTTGTTTCGAACCAATTTTAAATGAAACCAAGTACTGCACTCATATCCATCACCATCATTTCAACGTCCAAACCCTTCAACATCACTTTAGTGTCATCTGCAAATTGTTTGAGTTTGGCTTCTGAGATGAACGCACCATGTCATTTACAAACAAATTAAACAGTAATGGTCTCAAAATAGGTCCCTGGGGAACGCCTTTATCAACTGATCTCATTTGAGACGGACATCCATGTACATCAACACCAGATAAACAGTTTTTCAACCATCGCAATACCTGACATCTCACTCCATAACAAAACAATTTATCCAACAAAATTCTATGATCAATCGTATCAAAAGCCTTTGATAAATCAAAGAGGGCAAACAAAGTTAATTCGCTACGTTCGATATTTACAGAAAAGTAATTTATTAAATCCAACACTGCTAGTTCCGTTGAGGAATTTTCTCTAAAACCCATACTGATTTGGTACAAATATGTTTATCCATAAAGTTTAGCAATCTATTATGGACAATTTTTTCCATCATTTTTGAAAAACAGATATTAAAATTAATCGGCCTGTAGTTATTAATTAAAGTACTTTTATTTTTTTTTAAATACTGGAATTACTTTAAATATTGTTAAGATTGTAGGGAATGAACCAGCTTTAAATGACAAATTGATCAGAAAAGTCAGTGAAGAAACAATTGATGCAATACATTTTTTTAACATTAAATTTAATATGTTATCATAACCGCTACTTCGTTTTTCCTCATGAAATGGACAATTATAATCACTTCATCTTCACCTGTATCAAGAAGAAAGGTACAAAATTTTTGGATCAAACTTTTTACTCCTTGTACAATGATCTTGCCAGAACATTAACAGGAATCACCAGAAACCCAGTTATCTTACCAGAATGGTTCATTTACGGTGTAACTTATCTACTTCCGAAGAGCAAGGATTTGAAAAATACTCAGAACTATCATCTGATTATTTGCCTTCCAACTATGTACAAATTGCTAACCGATTTAATCACTGATAAATTGTACACTCATTTTAAGAGAAACAGCATTTTACACACAGAACAGAAAAGATGTAGAAGATAAACTCGAGGGTACAAAGATCAATTTCTCATAAACAAAGCGTTGATAGATGATAAAGATACAAAGAAAGGTAAACAAAATTTCAGTATGACTTGGATGGACTACAAAAAAACCTTCTATATTGTTTCCCACAGTTAAATCATATCACTGAAAATGTATTAAATTAACCCAGCTGTCACCATGTTCCTTAATTAAGCCAGGAAAAATGGAACAGAGATATGCACGAAAAAAATATATAAAAACCAAAAGAATAGCTATGAAAAAAAGTTTTTCTTAGGTGATTACTGTCCGGTACAGCTTTGATACTTCTAACAGCAATGCTGAACGAAGATGAACTTATATATATAGTTATATAGCTTGCAAAAAACACAGAGTACTATTATTAATGTACTGTTATACATAGATGGCCTGAAATTAATTGCAAAATATGATTTTCAACTAAATCAAAAATTAGGAATTGTAAACAATTTCCGCAATGATATACAAATGGAAAGTTACCACCAAGAAAGAAAAACATTTCAAGCTGTGTTGACATTGAACTGGATGAAGTCAACGAGATATGAAATCTTAAACAAAAGAACGTTTACATATATTTTGGATTTTACCTAAGCGACGTTATCCCACATGGGAAAATTCAAGAAAAAATATGAAAAGATTAAATAGACTCATTTTCAGCACTCAACTCAGATAAGATGCAAGCTATCAACAACTTGGCCGTGCCAGTACCGCAATATAGTTTTGGAATTGTTGACAGAAGAAACAATAAAATTCAGCAAATGGACAAAAAGACTAGAAAACTCATAACTAATTACGGTATTTTGTACTCAAATGATGATGTTAACCGTTTTTATGTATTCAGAAACAAGAAGAGTCGTAGACTTTTTGTACTCAAAACGAATTACGCAAAAGTATTATTACAGACCTTAGTGAATACATTTTGCAAGGCATAGACAAATACACAAAACTAATTTTAATGCACAAAAAGAGAAGAGAAAGAACCGGTTGATACACAAAAGCGAAAAAATCAGAGCTAAATACATGTCAATAGATAAAAACCACCACTTTCTACAAATTAAATCAACGCTCAATGTGGCATTGAAGGATGAAAAAAATAATCTTACTCATCGAATCAGCTAAAAAATAAAAAAAAGTATTAAATAAAATCAGAAAACATCCACAAAGCCGCTGAATTTATGAACCACATCAAAAACCTTATAACCATCTACGACGCAGAAAAATTAACTAACGGCAATTTAACAAAATCATTGTATAATAGAATTTAAAATATTATTGTTTTTTATCTAAAATCATTTTGGTGTGTGAATCCAACCAATCATCACATCAAATCGCGTCAATAGAAGTTTACCACGTTTTCAATGAACCTCAGTCAACAACCATTTTTTAGAACTTTATAAAAAAAACATTAGCATTTGAAGTATTAATAGCATTTATACAAACAAACTTTTGGAAGCTATACTGATTCCCCTTCATTTAGGCACAGCATTGTGTTTTTTTGTTAAAGAGCTAAATTCACAAAATTATTATGTCAAAAAAGTTAGAAAAAAACAATTTTGGAAGGCCAGAGTTCCATAACTTCACCCAGCCACTCCCATGAACCACGAGAATTCTCAAAACTAATTTACGTTTCGCTAAAAGCCTCATTTTACTATGTGTTTTATAATTGAACAATTACATCTAATAAATTATAAGATAAAATTTTTTCAAGTTGTAACCTTGATTTTTGCAATTCTTCTATAAAAATTTCTTATACTTTTTTTTTAGTTTATGAATTCGAAAATTTTCATTCAATTTTGAAAATGCGGAAATTTGTTGGTAAGAATCAGACGACTAGATATATTTTTACAAGAACTTTGAATTTACGTACAAAAAAATCACATTCATTTATTTGAGCTGTTTTTAAAAGCTTTATTTAGCGCCATCGATCTTATTGAAATGCGAAATCCAGATGAAATATCACCCTACTGAGATATCCAAATGACTGCAAAAGTTTTATCAACAAGCAACCCTAGATGAAATTTAACAATACGGGCAGCCAACTAAAGACTAATGTTTCTTATTCTGAATAAAATATAAAAATGTCTTTTATTTTATTTAATTAAAAAAAATAAGAACAAGTCATATATGGTTTTTTAAATGAAATAATAATAGAAAACAATCAAAATTTATAGTACTTTAAAATAATATAATATATACATCACAATGAATAGCAATCTTTTGCAAATTGGACTTAGTTGGAAAAATGATACCAATCGCATATAACATTTCTTCTAGTACATCGGTATCAAAAAACAAGTCGGTGTGACAAGCCTAATTCTGCCTCACAAAATTTGGGTAATAAAAACAACTGAAATTCAAAAATAGAGAAAAGTAAAATAAGAAAATATCATTTCAATTTTGGACATCGCTTTCCATCCAGATGTCGCTTCTTGCTGTATGCCCGTGTAAACTTCCTGCCACAAAGTTCACATTCAAACTGGCTTTCCTTGTGCGAGGACTTGTGCCAATAATACGAGCTTCTCTTGTACATTTTGCCGCGAACACTGCAAGCGTATATTTTGTTTGTGTACTGGCATTTAATATCACATTGATTTTGCGTCATAAAATAAATTTTTGCTTTGATTATTCTGACTAAATCATTTTTTGTTTTGTACTGATTGATGGCCGTTGCACATGACAGTCAGTCTGTTGTTATGACAAAACTTTAATTTGTCTCAGAATTTAGAAAATCTAAAACCAAATTTATTGCATATAATTCTGCAGAGTAGATTGACACCTTGTCTGGTAAGTGTTGTTTAATTACATAGCCATTTAATAATGCTGCTGATGTTGTTGATTCTTGCAATTTAGACCCATAGTATATATGATCGTAGAGTTTTTATATTTCTGCAGAAATTCATGAATGATTACTTTGATGATGTTTTGATCTGTCATTTTGTTGACTTTAGTTAAATTAGTTTTGACTTCAAATTTATATAGATGCCAGTTGGAAAAAATTGGTGATGGCTTTTTAATTACGTTAATATATATAGTTGGATAGTATGTTCCAGTATGTATAGGTTAAACGGTTTAGTAACCTTAGGTTTTTTATCGTAGAAAAATTTGTATATTAAAGGAAATATGTAGTGATAGGAAGAATTATTTGGATTGAAAGATGTTGAAAAAAAGTAATTTAATGAGAGCTTGATGCATCTGAGGTCTATGGGCACTTCGTCTGTTAATGTTAGAACACTAATTGCAAGAGATGTTCTGTGAACACCCATGCATCTTCTTAATGAACTGTTCATAATGGTATTAAAAATGTTTACATAAGGCGTTCTTGTTCCACCATAAACCTGCAATCTATAATCTAATATTAATTTAATCTTGACTTTGTAAATTAATAGAAGTTTACTGGGATGTGCTCCCCATCTGTAATGAGATTTTATTAGATTTAAGGATTTCATACATTTGCTTTTAACATAATGGATGTGAGGTAGATAGTTTAATTTGTTGTCAAAAATTAAACCTAGAAACTTTATTTGGTTTTCAATTTGAATCTGCATATTTCCATATTTTAATTTATGGTAAACGATAATTTATGGTCCCGCTTTTTTGAGAAAATAATAGCTTTAGCTAACCCTAACCATACAGAAATCAAAATTAATAAAACTGTTTATCTATTCTTATAATTATCGATTTTGCTACAAAAATTAATTTTAAGTATATTAATAAATTTTAGAACTGAAAACAACAAAAACACACACATCTGTCGTTATTATTATCATCATCATAAATAAATAAATTAAATTAAATCACATTATTCGTGTGAGAAGCTAAATTCACTGGACAATTTTTGTAAATAAATTTTGACGGGTCACAGTCATGAATATATAATTAATAAAACTGTTTATCTATTCTTATAATTACCGATTTCGCTACAAAAATGAATTTTAAGTAGCTATATTAATAAATTTTAGAACCGTAAACACACATTTATCGTTATTATTATTATCATCGTCATAAATGAATAAATAAAATAAAATCACATTATTAATGTGAGAAGCTAAAATCACTGGACAATTTTTGTAAATAAAATTTTGACGGGTCACAGTCATGAATATATAAATTAATAAAACTGTTTATCTATTCTTATAATTACCGATTAAATTAATTTTAAGTAAATAAATGAATTTTAGAACCGTAAACAACAAAAACACACACATTTGTCTTAATTATTCTTATCATCATCATAAATAAATAAATAAAATAAAATCACATTATACATTTGAGAAGCTAAATTCACTGGACAATTTTTGTAATTTGACGGTTCAAATTGTAATTTGACGGGTCAAATTCACGAATATATAAATAACTACTTGTGACGGTGATTGATTATATCAAAACTTCATAAGCCAGTCTCTAAAAAATAAAAATTATCAAAACAAATTTACCTTTCGCTACAAACCTTTCTTCTTTATATGTTTTGTATTTAAACTGTAAAAGCTAAAAAATAAGATAAAATTTTTTAAGTTGTGGTCTTGGTCAGAAAATTTTTCTCATTTACACTTTGCATTTATTTACAATTAATAACATTTATTTATTTTTTGGCTCAATGAAATCGAAGGTAAAAAATACCCTTGGATAAAGAAATTAAAAATATACCTTTTAACTCTCTAGTTTGCAAATATTTTTTTATCATTTAGTTAAATTTTAAACTGATGTCAACAGTTCTTTATTAAAAAGGAAATAATAAAAAAAATCAATTCAAATTTATATTAAATTAAAATTAAATAACATACATCACAAAGAATGTCAAGATCTTTAAAATTTCAAAAAACTGTACATTGCATATCGCTAAAAATTATGCCAAACGCATATAAAAATTTCTAATATATCGGCATCAAAATAACTAGCCGGTTTGAAATACTTGCCTTGTAGTCTGATTCACGTAACTATGAAATAAAAATAATAATAATAAAAAGTTATAAACCATTAAATTTTGAGTGGTGGACATGTTTTTTGGTAAAATAGTTTTATTTCAAATAATATGATTATATTATAATATATTTATATAATAAATATATATATATATATTATATTATAATGTATGTATCACAAAATATGTTTTCAAAAACAGTGTGTTCGCAAAAAAAGTACTAAAAATACAACAAATAATACCAAATAATAAAACAAAACAGAAAATTTCAGTTTGATTTTTGACATCGCTTTCGATCCAGGTGTCTCTTCTTGCTGTCTGCCCGTGTAAACTTCATGCCACAAACTCCACATACAAACTGGCTTCCCTTGTGCGAGGCCTTGTGTCTGTAAAATGAGTTTTTGTGATTGTACACTTTGCCACATATACTGCAAGCTTATATTTTGTTTGCGTACTGGCAAGAGGCTGAACTTGAGTTTTCGTTATTTTTACTTTCTTTGTTGGTTATCTCTGTCTTGTTGGAGTTTTCTTTCTTCTGTGAAATCACCTGAACACCTTGAAGTTCGTATATCAGAGTTGCATCAGCATCATATGATGAGGAAGTGGTCGATATGTTTTGATCAGCTGTGCGGTTTGTTGAGGCAGCTGGTTTGATCTCATGGCGAGAATCCACTCTAAGATAACCGCTTAGAACTCTGTATTACACTTTTTGGTTTTGCATGTTTTTTGCAGTAATTTATCTATTGTGAAGGACATATCGGCAGCGCTAACTCAAATGTTATTGTCGCTTTTTAACTCAATTAAGTTATTTTATTTTTAATAGCTTTACATAAACAAATAATTTTAGCGAAAGATTAATATTTCTCTTATAAATGTAACATTACTGAAATGATATCAAAAATATTATTATCTTCAAGTTTAAAATGATAAATTATTTATTATTAGTTAATTCATTAAAATAATGGGCTTCCAAAATTTTCTCAATCTAATGTAAATCAAGCTGATCCGCTTTTTATAGAATTTATAAAAGTTCTAAATTCATCTTGACTATTTGACCAAGAAATTTTACGTTTTTTTATGATGCTTACTTTCACAGTATTCAGACTTGATCCAAAACCTCTTTGAACTCAACCGCCAACCAGCCAATTAAAGATCAAAGGACGAATCCAATTAGGCAACCACGCAAGGAACACATCACGTAATCAATAGCCGATTGCCAATAAACAGTCACTAATTTTTGAGGATTTTTAATTCTTGTTGCTTGTTTTATTACTTGATAAAATACCTAAAAATGTTTGTTTTTAAGAGACAAAAAAATAACTCACATAAATTTCAATTTCTCTGTAGTAATATGAAATCAATTGTATTAGCTTAAAATTAAGGAATTTAAATTGGATGTTACAAACTTTATAAAGGCTAATTTTAGTGTTATATTTTGTTTTGTAAAAGACATCATTTGCTCTAAAGTAGTGAGATTGAAAGATAGTTTTAATGAATTCATGAGAGTTGAAAGTAATTAGTTATGTAGTTGATGTTTTGGTTTTAATAATTTGTCGTAGACCAAATTCTTGTTTGTCAAATAATAATAAATTCTCTTTAATAAAATTTATTTTGTATAAAAGAGTTAAGTTAATCGTTGAGGTTTTCAATATGCTGAAGGTAAGTTGGAGCCTAATGTCAGCAGGCCCAAAATCATAAGAAAAAAAAATTATCAATTGTATTACGAATGTTTTTTATCTCTGTGCATCAAATTGCCTACTAGGATCAGATGCATACAAAAACAAAATATACTTGATTTGCTTCTTACACGGGACCAGGATATTATGTGCAATATATGTTTTCATGATCCAATAGGGAAAGCGACCAAGTGTTAAAAAGTTTTCTTGTAAAATATGACATCAAATTACAGCAGATGCACATGTCAAAAAAACAATTTCAATAAAGCTAAATCAGTTTTTAAATGCTGTATTATGGAACACATTTGATCACTTCGTTTCTAAACTCATTGATCGGCAGAATAAAATAAATTAATTATTGATATGTTTTGTAGATGTTTTAAGCTATATGATAGATTAATACGTTCCTGTAAACATCAAGACTCTTTTCGTAAAAATAATTTAGGGTAACACTATCTTACTATATTTGTTTCGATTAAAACTAAAAATGTATTATGGAATTTTTTTAAAGTAGGAATATCAATATATTTAATAAATTTAAAAAACTTTGAAATTAAGTGAAAAGAAATGCTAATATGATAAAAGAAAGTTATATAAAAAAATTAGCACTTAGAGTTTAGGATAATTCTAAAGTATTTGGAAGCATGTTAATGACTGTTGGAAACAACATTTTCAAATTGATCAATTGAGCAACTTGGATAGAGTTGGGTATGAGTATAACTCCCTTATAACGAACACGAGGGGGAAATAGTGTTGTTGTACCGATATATAAGAAAGGAGATAGGGACTTGGTGGATAACTATAGATCAGTACCTTTGACTTGTGTTTGTTGGCGATTGATAATAGGCAGTAATAAGGATGCAGTAATGCTTTATATTTGGATAATAATTTATTTTACTTATTTTACTATCGACAATACGATTTCATTAGGGGTATAAGACAACGATAGTACAGTTCCAGTTGATGACTTCCATTTTAATCTTCAAACCTTAAGATTCCAATCTATCTCTCAAACAGATAATTGAATGGAGAGAAACATTTTAACACAAAATCAATGCTAGGCGCTGTTGAAGATGCTGAAGTGTCCGGTCTGAAGGCTGTCTGTCAGGCAGGGCGCGTTGCGTGCAGAGATGAAGTAAAACTCAGAATGCTGCACTGAAAAAATCCAGGCGAAAACAGCGTCAAAATCATCTGCATCAACTGACTTTCTCTATCTGTGCTGGATGTGTTTGAGATTGTCATACCAAAATTGGTCTGCTTAGCCAATCTCGGCGGTACAGGATCCGCTAACTTTGGCTATAGTTTCAACATCGAATCCCGACATATAAAAATTCAAATTTGAAAAATCTACTATTCAGTGAAATATATTACCAGGGAGACTCGAAATTTTCATCTGTTGGGCCACCCTATCCAAGAAATTAAACAAAAACAAAACAAAAAAGTTAAATTATTCATCGTTATAAAACGCAAATTAAACACAAACCAGTTAAGGGTAAACCGTTAACAAATGGAAAACAAACTGTTAAAAATCCACAAAATTTTTAAAGTGAGATTGAACGAATAAATATAAAACTCAAAAAACCGCAACAAACTGAAATAATTAAGAAGTACAGTAAACAATGAAAAATGATCTCTAAAAATTATTTTATTAAAAAATTTTTTGAATGAATTAAGCAAAGGTAATTTTTTCACATCACTCGGTTACTAGACCCATAGACGAATTGACGCAGAAAAAAGAGTTTATAAAAAAGTTTGTACGATACCTATGAAAATAAAATCGGGATATTTCACAGATCTATTGATAAACTATTACTATTAATTAAATGACTTATTTGATTACAAATAGACGGTCAATAAAATATTTGAAACAGTTTATTAAAAAACAACAATGAGAACAAATTAAAAATAAAATAAAAATCGAAATAAACTATTTTGGGATAAATTTAAACTATGAATATTAGATTTTGTACTATAACTCCATATAGAAACACAATAAGATAAAAATGGTTATAAGAAGTATTCAAAATAAAATTAGGAAACTTAGCTCTTTAACGATAAATCAGACGTAAACTCTTAGCAGTTTTTCGAAATATGTTGTATATGTTCAAGCCACAATAAATGACTCGAAATAATTACGCCAAGAAATTTAATTGAATGAACCGTTTCAATGCAATCATCATTTAATAAAATTTTATCTTCCAAGATACTAGCACGGATCTTGGGTCCAAATAAAGTGTAATAAGTCCTAGTGATGTTAATTCTCAAACCATTTGATTGTACCCAATTGCAAACGTTAGACAATTCATCATTAATAGAGCAAACTGGATCAGTATTAGGAGGTCGGTACGTAAGATGAATTAAATAATTTTCAGAGTCAATATTAAAAATTTTAACAATAATCAATTCGAAAGAAGAGAAAAAAAATACAAAAGATCGTCACAAACTATATATTTCAAAGAGTTTAATAAAAACATTTCAACGCCACCTCTAACATTCCCAACACGATCTATACGAACAAAATTAAAATCAGGCAAATCAATAACTTGAAAGCGGGAAATCAGAAAAATTTATTTCTAGAAGAAAAACAAAGAAAAACTAAATATTGAGATGTATTTTTTAAAATCAGCTCAATATCAATAACCTTCTGGATAAAATTACGTTATGACATGTGCACATATATATATATATATATATATATATATATATATATATATATATATATATATATATATATATATATATATATATATATATATATATATTATCTGATTCAATTTTTCAATATTTCGTATTGCATTTTTATCACTGCTTTTTAACTTATTTATATAGAAAAAAGTTTTTAACTACTTTTTTTAATTAATTTTAATGATATTTATATTTAAATGTCATTGAAACAAATTTACTAACGCGCGAATGATTTGTTCAGAGTCGAACTAAACGAGAAAGCCATATGAAGTGTTTTTAAAGAGCGTAACGTAACGATAAACATAATATGACGTGTTGTTTTTGAAATATTCACAACTGTTTTCCTAAAATATTTTATTTTAAAAAGCTTTAAAAAGTTGCTTATTTCCAACGGCTCCATAAGTTTCCTATTTTGAGTTATTTATTATGAATTGAATTTGTAGCAATGTAAAAGATTTTCAAATGTAGGCCTTGAAAAAGTTATTCAATTCAATAATTTTATGTATATAAATCTTTCTATAAAGTAAAATTGTCAGTTATTTTAAAAGAGTTGCAACAAAAGAACATTTTGCTATTTAAATTATTTGCATCGATTTAACATCTGAAATAAATTATTGTCATGACAGTTATTACTACAAATTCATATTTTTGTGTTCACTTGTTATCGTTGATGATAGACAACTATTTCGGGATTATTTAAAAATGAACAGTTGCCGCAAAACGACCAAAGAAAATTTAATGGATAGTTCGTTTAGAAACGTCAGAAGAGATCGCAATTATAAGAAGTGGGATCGCAATGTTGATGGTGGCAACGATGATGTGGACCATCTCAAGCCTAACAAGTATACGAACAATAACTTATCCAGTGAGTTGAAAAAAGTATTTGACAGATCGCACTCAAGAAACGAACTGCACAGTTTTCAAAAAAAGTCTGTTCGTCAGATAAACTTAATGGAAGAAATAAGTTGTCACCAACGCAGCCAGCGAAAATCAGCTGGACGTCTACAGCAGCGTTCTTCATGTCAAGCACGTATTCGAAGAACACCGACCAGTGGATATTTCTGTCGGGACCATGCAGCCCACGGCGATTCAAATTTCATGCAACCTCATGAGACGAGCAAGTTTATTACAGCTGGTTTCAATTCTAAAGCCAATAATGCACACACAGTTCAGCCTGCCTACAACATCACGAACAGTCTAAGATATCGACTTTTAGACGGTTGCATTAAAAAATCCAGCAGTAGCTTTTGTGATGTGCGTGATGTACGAAATATAAAGCAATATGGCGATGGTTATGAAGACGATGAAGATATTTTGTAAGCTATGTTTTATGTTCATTTTGTTTCATGATGAAAATAATTTTGACTATTTTTTTAAGAATTTCTATGAAGAATAGATGATTATTCTTATAAAGTTGTTTGCAAGTATTTAGCGATACATTAAGTTATAGTTACATTATTTTTCATGGATGCCATGGGTTAGGGTTAGCTCCATCTGACCAACCTCAAATCCGGCCTTGGCAATAATAGGCAGACATTATGTTCTTTTGTAAAGATTAAAAAAATCCTATCCAAAATGTTCAGCTCGCTTTTTTCTAAATTAGTCCATCTCATAGCGAAGTTTTGAAAAATTTGAAAAATTTCATTTATACTTATAAATTAATTAAAATATTTCCTCTTATGAATACTGATTGTATTTTTATACAATAAACAAGTCAACGAAATTGAAGTTGGCAAATGCATCGGAAACGAAAATACAAGTTTCTGAACCGATTTTTCGTGCTGATTTCAAATATGTATTCCGATCTTTGCTAGCACATAACGTTTCAGAGTTATAACAAAATGTATTTTAATGCTTAAGTGTATGGTTTTCTATGAAGTGTTAACGTTCATTTATGCACTAGATTAAAGCTAATATTTTAGCAAATAAAATTCGGGTGAAAACCTTACTCCAAGAATCATGCACCAGTCTGTATAGCATAGTTTTATATGACTTTCTGGCATGCTCGTAGTCCGGGTTATCACGATACAACGTCCAACTGTAATCTCCCACCATACTAGCGCTTCTGGAAACCTTGATAGCAATGCTCCATTACCTGAATATCATGTGGAGCCCACGGCTGATACTGTTCTCCGAGTGGCCAACCGAAGTATAATTTGTAAATCCTCCTCAGATCTGCAGTAATTGAATGTCGTTGAGCTTTTGTTGCGAATGAGCCGTAAATAAAACAGAAAGTATCAGGAAGATTTAAACAAGTTCTAGGCATGTCGATTGATAAATTGGTAAGATATTTGCTTCAACAAATGATTCGAAAACGTGAAACACAATTATGGTTAATATTAGAATATGTATGCATTGTATAAATTTTATTAAAAATTTTATTTAAAAAATTTAGATTATAATAAAATCTGTCCGTGCTATAAAAAATCTGAACGCATATTTGAAATCAGTGCAAAAAACGCTACAAGAATCACATAATGCCGCCTCTGATGCAAAAAAACTTGTCGACTGGCGTTATATATCAACTTAATTTCATAAGATTTTTATTTAAATGTTGCTCAATATATCATAATGAACAAAAAATGTTTAAGTTATTTTTAAAGATAAAATTGTCTTTTTGCCAAACTATTTCTCAATTAATTTTGTATTTTTTAGGCTTTGCTACCATTTTTCATTTTATATTTTCATTTTTCTTTATTCAAACTTTTTACCTATTTCTATCACGTGAACAAATGCATCGTCATAACGTACGGAATAGTGTGTTGATAGCAATTTCACTGAACAATATTAATTAATTTAATTTTTATTTAATTAATTTTTTAGTTTAAATTTTTGATGTAATAAATATCGAAATAATTTAATTGTTTTTGTAAGATAAATTAATTTTATTAAATAGGTAGAAATACAAACCATCCCGTAAATAATTTGTTACATTTTTTTATCAGTTCTTCTGACAGTTTGGAATCAGGCAAACATCTACTATATGGCACGAACCACACCAAAAAAGACAAAAAAAAAATTAAAAATTTAGAAACAAGAAAGAGTTCACAAATGAAAACAAATCATTTTCATTTTTATGATGAAATTGATGCTGAAAGTATTAGTTCCAAAGAAGATATAGAGTTTTTGATAGGCAAATACAATATTAAAAAGTACGACGATGACGATGGCACGGGATCAAGAGAAGATTTGGCGCACCTAACAAACCATTATCAAGCCAACAACAAAAACGGTAAAAGTTTAGGCTACAAAAATGATTTACGACGAAAAATAAATTATGTAAATAACGAAAGTGAGGAAAGTTATTTTGTGCGTCAGGGAGATATAAAAACTCAAGGCGATAACAACAAAAGTAATAATAACAATGGAGGTAATAAAAAAAGTGTCCAAAGTACGTGCATCCACAATGAAAGAGAACACAAAAGATCTGCAAATAATGAGGACCCTTACTATCGCCCGTGCAGATTTCTCAACAATAATAAATTCAAATTTGTCAAAAAACGCGCACCTCATGAATTAAATATCTCACAAAACAATATTTCGAGCACTAAAATAAAATACGACAAAAAGGATGATGCCTTAGTCAATTATTGCGGAATCCGGAGTGCAGAAAACTGTAGATCCGGGGTGGGACCAGAATTCGAAATTGGAAAAGTTAACGACGGCAAAATTATGAGAAAAAATTTTAAACATTGCGACGATTTTTGTGATAGAAGGATAATCACGCCTAATGAAAATGAAAGTAACAAGAATGCATGTGACGATATTCAACACTGTAGTCCTCATGTAGAACACCTCGTAAATGTTCCACAAAGTAATACTGGACATGAAGATCTAGAACAGTTTGCTGCTAATATAAGTAACAGCAAATTGGAGTTGGAATTTGAAAGCGAAAAAAATAACAAACATGATGTTAGCAGTGCTGAAAATAAAAAAAATAATGATGGAGAAAAAAGAATAAAAATGAAAGATTTAAAACGAGTTGATGATTTTATCAACACAAATGGAGATGTGGAAGAAAAAGGAATAAAAAGAGCGGATGACGTCATCAATGAAAGCAACCCAAACTCTTCTGGTCGTAAAAAATATAGACCTAAAAACGCTGCATGTCTTATTGAGGACAACAGCAATAATCATAACCATCCACTGCACACAATGAACCACAATGTCCCACAAGACGCTTCGCGCGGTGAAACAAAAGTCAGTGGAAAGGATAAAAGTCTCGTCGATTACTCGAGAGAATGTATTATGAAAAATTGCAACAACCAAACAGATTCGAAAATTGACAACAAAATAACTGAACATGGAATTTGCAAAATGGAAATAACCGGTGGAAAGATCAGATATAGCAAAGAAACACAAGCCAACACTTTTCGCAAAAAAAGAAAAAGAAACAATAATCACCGAGACGACAGAAACAATCACAACCCCCGAAACGTCAATTTCAATAAATCTCACTCTCATCATCTTCATTCTCAAAATCCAGCATCTTCTTCAGAAGAGAGTTCCTCGTGCAAGGAACAAGAAAACTGCAGAGACAACATCTCAAGTGGAAATTCTCAAAACGCAGATACCAACAACAGCAGCAGCAGCAGCGTCGTGGAAACTGAATTGAACGAGCCTCATGATGACAGAGATGATTACTCGTTTACAGATTTTGAAACTAAAAAAGGTTTGTCAAAAAGACTACAAAAGCCCAACGTAAAAAACGTTAATCACAGTAATCACCCATTGCACAAAGCTGAAGTTTCAGTTAGCAATCGAGCTGCGACATTTGAATTAGCCGTTCAAACTCAATCTTCATCTGCGAATTATCCAGCTCGCTACAGAAAAACTTCAATATCCGCATCACCTTCTGTGGTTAACGTCGTGAACCACATGAACCGGTCACACAGCGGTGTAGAGGTCTCAAAAAACTACAACAATTGTAAAACGGCTAAAAATAATTTTAATGGAAAACCAAATCTTTTTAAAAAAATGTTTTCCCATAAAACAATGATATTTACAATATTTATTTTCATTATTATTTTTTATTGCTTCTATGTTGATTTGTGTCCAATAGATGATGTGCCGCCAAAATATTGGTGGCAGTCTTCTGATTGAGCGTGTTGGACAAGTTCAAATTCAGCAAATACAATTATTTTTTTCAACAAATTTATATTATTTTATTTAGTTTTCGTTTCTCGGAAACTATCGCGAGTTGTAAAAGTTCAACGTTGTATCGACACTCAATCATACTTATAATTCAATATTGATTCAAATTATTTTGATTTAATTTTTTCCAATTCATAAACAACATGTGACTATCATAATAATTGATTAAAACAGCAAGTTGTTGAATTTGTTGGTTGAAGCACTAATGGTCTGGCTCTTAATGTAAAATAATGTGAACGGCTTTGTTTATCTAATTATCAACGGTTTTTTTATAATTTCACAATTGATAGCAAAGCCTTTGATAACAGTTTTGTGTGACAATTTTTTAACTAAATGGAGTATTGCTTTATTTGCCTAGCTTAAAACGGTTTAAAAAACGTGTAAACAAACGTTTAAACAAATTTCAATATCAAAATCATGTCTGGGTAGAATGGTCGTTTTTTGTCCACCAAAATGGTGACATCAGTATTCATTATTCATAAACCCGTTAATATCAACTTTTCAATCTTCATTCACCAGATATTTTAATTGCCTATTTGTTGGAATTACGTACAAACTAAACAGGTTGTAGCTTGGAAACCCGCTTTTTTGAGCTTTTTAAATTATCCAACCATACCCTTTCAACATTTTTCAACATAATTAAATTCACTTTTTAAAACGTTTGTTTCTTCAGTGCTGGAATTACGTATAAGCTAAGATTTACTTAAGATTCATCATTTTTACCCTTTTTTATGCATCAATGGCATGTGTAAACAAATAAATTTTAGTGTTCAAACAGCCAAACATGCAGCGACACTTCCTGGGCGGCGCGATTTTATAGTGGTTAAGATGCTTGGAACTGTTGATGTAGTGTCGGGTTCAAATTCAAAGAAATCCTCACCTATCTTATGCAAAAGTATGTGTGATGCATTGATTGCCTTGTATCTGCACGCACCGCTTGATTGCTGTAATAATATTAATGCGCCTCAGTCGTTGCCGTGTCATTAGTTGTATTACGCATAACATTTTCAGCAGTTGGTTTGAAATTTTCTTTATTCGCGATGAAACGCTTGCATTAAGTTTAAGCCCCCTCTAACTCAATAAATAAAAACTTATTGTTCTAAACTCTTTATGTTTTCAAAAAATTAACTCATCTAGTTTATTTTATTTCAACAAGAAATGTTTTGAAATTTTTTTCGCGTAATCTTCGTATATTTATATTTTATTTTTATAACTCACTTCTATTAAACCGGAGAAGTAGAAATCATGAATCCATTTCTATAAAAATTCAATATTGAATTTCTGTTCAATTTAAAAACTTTAAATTTATTTGAAATAACTATATAGAACGTAAATAAATTTTCTAAACGAAATTTACGTAGAGTTCATCCCGATGACAAAATGAATGTAATTTGCTTTTATTCAGATGTTTGGTCGGACAACAAAACTTAAATGTCCATATGTGCATGTACGAAATAAGTTGCGTTGACGTATTTGTTGATCAAGTAGACTGTATGTCAAACGTCTTTCTAATAGTTGAAGTTTAAATTATGTTTTAACGAATTTGTTGTATTATATTTTTTATCAAACAAACGTGTTTTTAAAAATTTGTTTATAATAAAATATTATACAAAATAACAATAAAAGCAAAAATATAGACAAAATTATGTTGAAAGCGCTGGCCCTTAAGTGCAGGATTTTAAAATGTCTTCATATCCTCACAA
The DNA here is from genome assembly GCF_000326865.2 of Helobdella robusta. Taxonomy (NCBI): domain Eukaryota; kingdom Metazoa; phylum Annelida; class Clitellata; order Rhynchobdellida; family Glossiphoniidae; genus Helobdella; species Helobdella robusta. Next base: position 516,174 of record NW_008705330.1, on the reverse strand, counting down.
TGATATTCGCTGTTCTTATTTTTCAGTCCGAAAACTTTTTTGAACCATCCAAAGTAGCTGGAGTTTGAAGATGGTTTCGAAGAGGTAAGTGACGATGGCAATGATGACGTTAGTTTTTGGGAAGTCACCTTGTTCTGTTTCGACATGAGTAATTTTCGTTTTGCATTTAATCTGACCTGGTAGACAATTCCAACGAGAAGTTCATCCAGCTTGTGATTGAGTCCTGCCGACACCTCGATGAACTTGCAGCCTAAGGCATTACATGTCTCGCGAGAGTCTGACAATCAAAAGTATTACGATGTTAATTATCTAAATTATAAATTTTGTAGTTTTTGTGAATCTTCAATGACAAGATGTAGATTGCAATTCATATCAACAAAGCCTAAAATTTGTAAATAAAGAAAAATTCTGAAAGTAAAAAAACCTGATTCCAACACTTTCCTGTTCCTGACAAGGTCTTCTTTGTTACCAACCATTATGACCGCATAATTTCTTTTCATAATTTTTTTATTAACTTTGTCACTGCTTTCATCTACATTACACAACTGCCTGGCCATATTGCAAGCCACATGGTAACTGAGGATGTCGGTGATGGAATACATGACTATGTAGGCACCTACCTCCTGACTATTTTGAAATCTTTCCACTTCCTCAAAAAATAATAATTCATATCAAATAAACATTTTAATGAATTTTTGAGTAATATCAATTTAGAACAAATGTAGTAATATTTTATGCTATATGTTATGCATAATCAAGCAATAACAATTTTCTTTGTTTTACCTCTTTTCATAAATTTTACATACAATATACTGTTTTATATCATGAATATCTATATAATGGCGCAGGGAGGTCAAGTGTTTTAAATTTTTAACACTTAACATTGCACGACAGAGCGAAAAATTTTATCATTATATTTACATTGTTGTTATTGCCGTGAATGCCTGCAATTACATATTGTCTTGTCTTGTCCTGTTTTTAACCATCCTGATTCCGAGAGTAGGCTGCATCATGAACATGTTTTTCTAGTCAACTATGTCTTCCGTTTTTCTCAACAACTCTTCCATTTTAAAATATATTTAAATCTTTATGTCATCGACCCACCTTTTTTTGCCTTCCTCTTCACTTTGATCAAGAGAGTGTTCCTTGTATTATATCGTTTTCCATGCGTTTTTTTCTTGAAGATGGGACCAATGTAGCTTAATTTTCTTTTATTGATTTTAGGCTGTAATTTTCGCTACACTCCATTTGTTTTTAGAACCCATTCATGCGTTTTTGTCTTTTCATGACACCCTTAGTATTTTTCTAAACCTTTCAAATGTTTTAATTTTTGTTTCATCTTCCTTCTTCAATATCAAACTTTCCAAACCATAGACTGCTATCGTGTGCAGCATGCGAATTTTAGCATTTAATACTATAGAATGGCTCTTTCATGTCTTTTGCACACCGGCTTTAACCCCTTGTGCTTTGTTATGATAGAGTTCAGATAAGTAAAAGAATACACTGATTCCAATAAAACTGTATTGACTTTAATTTCCTATTTGTTTCCATTTATGTGCATCAATTTAGTTTTATCTTTATTAATTATTAGGCTATAGTTAGTGCTGGCTGTTTCCACCCTGATGACTAATTTCTGTAATTCCTCTTCAGTGGTAGCCAAAAGTATTATGTCATCTGCATACCACAAATTTGTTATCCTTTGTCCTTCTATGTTTAATCTTCCTTCAAAACTTTTCAAAGCTTCTAACATTGCCATTTCCGCCAAGATATTAAACAGGTAAAGAGATAATTATTATTATTATAAGCTCGGGCAAACAAAATACAGAAAAAAAAACAAAACGAAAACAATACCAAAAACTAAACAGGAAAAATTATGCGTACGTAAAATGCAAAAGATAAATGAAACACTAATATAAATTACAAACATTAGATTGTTCATCAGCAGATCACCACAGGCATACGTACATTGTCATTATTGCTCACACATACTGACATAAATATCAAAAATAAAATCCATAACGAGACAATAGCAGTTTAAGTTTAAATAATAAAACTAAGAACATTGTTTTATAACGACTTAGAAGACACAAATAATTCATTGATAGCGACAAATTGAAATATTTAAACATTTAAATGTTAGCCCTCCAGTCAAACATGACATCACTAAAGAAACCGTCCACTGCTGATTTGAAACCGTTCACGGATACTTCATTAACCACGGCTGCTGGCAATCTGTTCCAATCACCTACAATTCTGTTCGTGAAAAAGTATTTACGGCAGTCCTTATGGCAAACTCCTGGAGTTAATTTAAGGTTATGACCCCTTGTCCGGTCATCATGAGCGAATATCAAAGCTGGACTAACTTCTTCTGATATTTCACCTTGTATTATTTTAAACATCAAGATCAGATCAGCTCTTCTGCGTCTGTATGCAAGGGATGGCAAATCAAGTTTCTTCAATCTTTTCTCGTATGTAAGACCCCTACAAGAGGCCACTATACGTGTTGCTCTTCTTTGTACCTTCTCCAATTCATCATACAGTTCAACTCTATAAGGATACCATACTTGGACGCTATATTCAATGTTTGATCTAACTAAAGATTATAATGTATAATGTCACGAAAGCCTTTTCTGACAAGTCTTTAAAATTTCAGGCAATCAAATCTAACATAGAATTTGCTTTGTGTACAACTTTGGCTCTGACATTGTACCGTCCAATCTGACCTGAAATGTCCTATTGCTGAGATATTTACTGATCCATCCCAATATCTTGTCATTTAGCCCATACTGACTTAATTTGAACAACAAACGATTGTGAGAGACCTTGTAGAATGCTTTTTCCAGATCCATGTAGACCACATCCACTTCATAACCATTGTCCACTCCCTCTGTTACCGCTTCTAAAAATTTCAAAATTTGCAAAACAGCAGAACGACCAGGTATGAAGCCAAACTGACTACTTGAAAAAAGATTGTTATCGATGAAGTGTTTCATAATATGGTCTTTTAACAATGCCTCCATGATCTTACAACAGATTGACGTAAGTGATACAGGTCGATAATTCTGAATAAGATCTTTGCGGCCTTTTTATGCAGAGGTACCATATGACTCAATCTCCAATGATCAAATATGACACCTTCATCCAACGATCGTTGAAACATTTCACACAGATTGATACTAATTAGATCTCTCATTTCCCACAAAACTCTTGGATGTAATTCATCTGGTCCTGATGATTTGTTTGTTTTCAGACGCAACAATTTTTCAGATATCATCGGTACAGTTATATTCAAATCATCCATCCTTTTAATTGAAATGTCATGGCTGAAGTAATTTTTATCATCAAAATAATCATCTGTTTCATATACTGAAGAGAAGAAATGAGCAAATGCCTCCATTTTTTCTTTTACATTAGTAACAATTCTGCCATCTACTGACAATGGACTAACTAATTCATCATGTGTGATGCATTTCTTCACATGGTTCCAAAATAATTTAGGATTATTTTTATATTCTCTAGCGATTGCTTCCTGTGACTGCCGTTTTAAATCTCTGGTACATTTCCTCACTTCGTTCCTAATTTTATGAAACTTTACTAAATTATCCCTATACTTATACACAGATCTCCAAATTAAACATTTTTGTTTGATTAGCTCCTTAAGTTCATCACATCCATATACACATCACATCCACATATACATATACAAGATAATACAAATCCCTGTCTTACACCCTTTCTGACCGGGAACAATTTTAAATTTACACCTTTTATTTTCACTTTAGCCAATTGCTTCTTGTATAAGTTAAGTAACAATAGTACTATTTGAGACGGGTAACCCGTTTCTAGCATCGCAAACCAAAGTCTATCATGAGACAGATTCAAATGTTTTACGAAAGTCGACAAAACAAATGCATACAGATTGTTGGTGTTCTCCGACATTCTGCAAAATTATTCTTAAATTTACCATTTGATTTCTTGTTCTTCTTTCATTTTTAAAGCCTGTTGTGTTTAATTAACTGGCCACTCTCCCGTGCTCCACACTTCTGTACATATCCTGTGTATCCTATCAAGTACCGTCTTACCTCCAGCTTTGAATGATTCTGCAGACACATCGTCTGAACCTGCTGCATTAAGCCATGCCAGTTGATTTATTGCCAAAACCACTTCAAGGCTTCAGGGGTGGAGGCTCTTTATAAGCTGGATGATCTAAGACTTTTCATTAATCTTTGCTGTTGTTTCATTTGAGTACAGCTATTCGCAGTATTCTTTTCATCTTTTTGTTATCTGTGTTTCTTCTGTTAAGTTTTTATTTGATTTCGCTTTTATAATCTTCAGATGAAATTGAAATCTCCTTATTAGGGCTGTGTAAAGATCGCAAAAAAATTTGTTTATTGCCCAGACCTTTTATTTAGAGGTCTATGTGTTTTACACACACGTACAAGCAAATGCAAATACTTTTTAAAACTTTTGCAAAATAAAATAAAGAAAATTGCTTAATTAAATTTCAGAACATGTTAATCACCTCGTATTCTTTAATGTTGGTGTCATAGAAATTGAGCATGGTTTCGGTGTTATCAACAGAAACTGAAATTATTTTCTCCTGCTCAGCTTGATTATCTAAAATTTGTTAATTTTTTAAATTATTAAAAACGTGATAATTTAAAAATTAATGGAAATTGGGTGAGAACCTCCATTATTATCAACATCCAGGCCAGCAAGATGTTCGGAGGTGAGGAACTGAGTGACCAGCGATGTTTTGCCAACTCTATGATCTCCTACAACAACTACTAAGTGAACTGTTTCGCGTGAAGAAGCACGTTTCAAGTCTGTCAAACAAAACAAAAAGTAAAATTAATAAGAAAAAATATACAAAGTCATTTTTATAAATCGCAGCTGTTAGAGACAAAAGTCTAATTTTTTTGCTAAGGATTACATGATGATAGACGTGGCCATAAACTGTTATCAACTCTACTATACAAGAGGCCGCCGGTGATTACGCATCAATACGCGCATCAGGCACATTGCTTGTGATAGGAGGATGAATATCTCTGCATTCAAAACATGCTACTGCAACGACAAGATTAGGGGCCTTAAACATTACGATATATCCCTACCCAAATTTTGTACCAAAAACCATTTGCTATGGATGATCCTTCTGTGCTTGATTTTCAAATAAAACTATCATTACATCTGTAAAATACATTGTTAGCTGTTGATTCAAATGAATTGCATTACTGATTGTGTTAGCTGGTAAACTGGTGACTGATGCTATTAAATTTTGTAGTCTTAATAAAATATGTATTATATATAATTGTCCTGGGTATGACATAAAACTGCATCCACGCTGCCTTGCGTGCTTTTGAGAGAAAGGCTAGGCACCACTTATAACTGGTGGTTGTCGTCAGGATGGGTGTCCGGATGTAAAAACTTTTCTCCAAATTATTCCTATGCCATCACAAAGAAAAACAACGGCCCCTAGTTCCCAGCAGGCCTTAAGTGGTCAAGGGGTGCCAATAATCCCTGGAAAGTATGCAATAGCGGAGGGATGTTGCAGGAAAATTCAGAATGACCCTTCTATGGTACTTAGACTTGGAACGCTCAATGTTGGATCACTGACTGGCCGCAGCATGGAAATCGCAGAAACGCTCGAGCGTAGAAGGATTGACATCTGCTGCTTTCAGGAAACCCGATGGAAATCGAATGGTGTCTGTCATGTCAACTCAGACAAAGAAAAATATAAACTATCTTGGAATGGTCAAAAGACGGCCAAAAATGGTGTTGGAATTTTTGTCAGAGATCCGCTAGCCCAAGAAGTACTGGATATTAAAAGGATTAATTCACGTCTCATGTGGATCAAGCTTCGCATAGAAAAGCAAACAATGATTATTTTTTCTGCATATGCACCACAGACAGGCGAATCAGAAGAGATGAAAAATGACTTCTGGACTGCATTCTCTGACACCATCTCAACAATACCAAAATTTGAAACAATCCTGATTGGAGGCGATCTCAATGGCCACGTTGGAGAGAAAACAGATGGTTTTGACAATGTACATGGCGGTTTTGGCTATGGAAAACGGAATGAAGATGGCAACCGCATCCTTGAGTTTGCTGAAAAACACAGGTTTTGTTTACTGAACACATATTTTAGAAAAAGGTTGGAACATCTCATAACATACAAAAGTGGACCATCAGCCACTCAAATTGATTTCTTCGCTGTCAAGCAACCACACCAAAGGCTGTTCAAAAACGTCAAAGTTATACCTGGCGAATCATGTGTCGCCCAACATAGACTCTTTGTGGCAGACCTGGTTGTCGAACTGTCAAAATATAAGTCTAAGCAAATGCTTCGGAGAATCAAAACGTGGAAGCTAAAAAGAAATATTCATCGAGAAAAATTTCAACAGATTGTCGCCACACAGTTAGACCACCAATCGCAAGCCAGTACAGATTGGAGTACATAAAAAACCGTTTTAATGAACGCTGCAACTACAGTTTGTGGGAAAACTGGTACAAAACGTCAGCATGAATGTGACACTTGGTGGTGGAATGACAGTGTACAAAATGCAATAGCTGAAAGGAAAGTTGCATACAAGCAATGGCAAAAATCAAAGTCTGTAGATGACCACGAAATTTTTCGTGAGAAGAACAACTATGCAAGACGTCAAGTTGCACTGGCTCGGACAGATCAGTGCAGAAAGTGGCT
>NW_008705330.1:500362-509285 GCF_000326865.2 Helobdella robusta | reverse complement strand
TGTATCAAAAACGACAAAAATGAGATGGTTCTTGAACAAGATGAGATCAAGCTACAATGGAGAGAATACTTCAATCGTTTGTTAAACGAAACAAATCCCATCAATGTTAACTTTGACGCTCCACCCATCGAAGGTCCGATTCCAGACATCACTTTAGAGGAGCTTACAGAAGCTCTGAAAGCTATGAAGGATGGAAAGGCAGCAGGGCCCTCTGGACTCACAAATGACATTATCAAAGCATCTGGTACAGCAGGTATCCAAACGTTACTACAACTTTGCCGTGAAATCTGGAGAAATTGCTCAATGCCGACTGAATGGAACTATAGCATGACAGTCCCGCTATACAAAGGCAAAGGTGATCCATTAAACTGTTCATCATATCGGGGTATACGTCTGTTAGAACACTCCCTGAAAATTGTCGAAAAAATCACTGAGAGAAGATTAACGTCGTGCATCACAATCGGAAATTATCAATTTGGTTTTCTAGCGGGGAAATCAACAATTGATGCAATTCACATCCTTCGGCAACTGCAAGATAAGTACCTCGCAAAGAATCAACAACTATCACACATTTTTGTAGACCTTGAAAAAGCATTTGATCAAGTTCCCCGTGAAGCAATCAGGTGGAGCCTACGTCGACAACTCATTCCAGAATATCTTGTTCGACTTGTGATGGAAATGTATACGAATACTAAGACTCTTGTCAAGACAACGGTTGGAAACACAGATACATTTGACATCGGCGTTGGAGTTCACCAAGGCTCGATTCTCAGTCTACTGTTATTTATAACTGTGATGGAAGAAATCACAAAACCGATACGCACTGGTGACATTTGGAATCTAGTATATGCTGATGATATCGTTTTAACAGCCACGTCTGAGCAGAATGCAGCACAGATGTTTGAAGATTGGAACACCAGACTTGCCGATCATGGATTCAAAGTCAACATCAGCAAAACCAAAGCAATGAACACTGGTGTTCATTGCTTTCCACAGCTACTGGACGATGGCCCTGTTCAGTTTGTAAAGCTGGTGTAGGTAACAATTCAATCAAGTGTCAGCAGTGTTATATTGTTATATGGTGCAGAAACATGGCCAATGACAACCAAACTGGAACAACAATTTCAACAATTTCAACGAACCGACATAAAAATGCTCCGATGGATGCAACGAATTAGTCTGAAGGACCACATCAAATCTACCAAAATCCTGCATCGTGCTGCGGTGGTTTGGTCATGTCAAACGAAGTGGAAACAGTGCCATAACTTCTCTTGCAGATGTTGAAGTATCTGGCACACGTCCCAAAGGCCGTCCAAAGAAGTCCTGGTCGCAAACAATCGAGCAAAACATGAAAGCTCTAAATTTAAATGAAATGGATACAACTGATCGTCTATTTTGGCGCAAAAAGTTGATGGCAAAGAAAACAACGTCCTACCTTGGGAAACCGGGTCTCTGGACGCAAAACGAAGATTGATTGATAATGCTTTTGTGTTTTTTTTTGATTATTTGCATACGAGAATCTGAAGTGTTTTCCAAATTATTTTACAGTAGGAATAATATGGTTGTATGAGAGTATCGTATATCAAGACTATAATATTTTCTGTTTCGATTGGTAATTCCCAAATTTTTTGAAACTTTACAAGTCATGTTTGCCCGGAATGTAGATAGTATTCTCTATCCATGACAAGTTCGTTTTGTTTTTAACGCATAAATTAAAGATAAAACTGCATTTTTTTTGTTAGTGATAGTTTAAGATTCTAAATGGATGTGCCATATCGTTAGCATAAAGAGCAACAGTGATTTTAGAATTGAATCTTATGGAATACCTTCACCATCAGGCATAATTTTAACTTAAAACCATTCAAATCAACATAATGTTTTTTTCTCGATACATAACCAGCTGGACATTTTATGCAACAAAATCAAAGGGTCCGTTGAACCTAACCCAACGTCAATTTGCTATTTTCAATGTTACCAGGGATGTGACTAGTAAAATCTAAAACGTCAAATTCTGTCAAATATGTTTTAAAAATCCATACCGATTTGATGAAGTTATGTTATACTTGTGTAGAAAACTGGCAATCTTCTATAAATAATTTCATCCATGGCTTTAAAAAATCCTATGAGAGAAATTGGTCTATAGTTGTTGATCTCAGTGTAGCTCTTTTTTAAATACTAGAACTTCTTTAGTTATTAAAAGTAATATGTATATATGTGCACGTGTGTGTGTGCGTGAGTGTGTGTGTTGTGTATATGTGTGTAGGGTGTAAGTTCGTGTTTTGTGCTACTCAATAATTTTGTTTCGTTTTTAAATACATTACTACAAACTTACAATATAACTAAAAAAAAACAATTAACAACTTGTTTTCGAGAATGAAAATGTGTTTTTTGTCGAATCATCAGTCATCATTTCTGGCGTGTGTGGTTCATCAGGGAGATAGCATTTTGTGATTTCTATGGAAGGACGTGCAACAAATTGATGTCGTTGACTAAATCGCCCAGCTGTTGGTTCACAGCTTATTGATGTTCTCGGCTCCAAACTGATTGCCTCGTCGTCGTTCGAGGAAGACATAACGTTGGCGTTGATGAGGTCAGAAATTGTTGCTGATGTGGCTACGGGGATGGATGCTCTCTTCCCCACATCAGAAAATCTACGAGGCAGTATTTTTGAGCCATCCTGAAATGAAGAATTTTAAATGTTTTTCACTGCAGAATATTTACATATACTAGTATTTTTATTGCAACAAATCAAAAGTTAACTGTTTTACGTTAATTTGCACGTTTTTATTTGTTTTTTAACCTGTTTTGTATTTACACCGAGGGATTCCCTTTTATCCGACTGCTTCTTGAAAGAGTCGCCTCTGTTTACCAACCCTTTTGGAGAAGTAAGAAACGATCTCACAATTAAACCTCCGTCTTTTTGGACTTTTTTTATTTCTTCAAGTTTGTTTTCTGTTTGTTCTTCGGGAGTAAGACTAGCCCTTCGATAGTGCTGCGTGTCAGCAACCGCCAAAAATTCACTCTGCTGAAGCTTCGACTGCGAACTTCTTCTTGTGAATAAATTTGAACGACTGTTCGAAGCCGATAGGGATTGATTTGTTTGTTGGTTGGTTGGCCTCAACAGAAGAGTATGCGCATCACTTGGGTTAGAAATGGAAGTTCGCGTTTGTCTGCTGGACACACTCAAGTATTCGTTGTAGGCTGAAGAAGGCTGCAAATCCGATTCCATCAACTTGATGCTTGAACTGTGTTTGTTTTTCGACTTTTTTTTAGACTGTCAATGAATTGAATTTAGCTTTCAATGTTAATTTGAATAATTGAATTTATTATTAAGAAAATTTTATGGCGCAAATTCAAAATAATAATTATTATTATAATGAATTATTAATGATTTTATTATTTTAAGCACTTGATAATTAAAATTTATAACTATAATTTTGTGAAAATATTTATTGTGAAAAAGAAATTGAAAAATTGAAATTGCTTTTTACTTTTTTTTGTGATTCAGGAAGACTACCTCTTCGTTGTATGTTGCTTTCTATTTCTTCTAACTGAACATTAGTCATCTGAGTTGAGGCTTTTTGGAAATATTTTTCAAACTCATCAACATCATTTGTTCCATCCATCTTCTGTAATTAATTTCATAATATATTGTTCAAAAAATAAAACATAAGTCTTCGCGTATAATGTACTCACATGTAATGCACACTAAAGTTTGATCACATATTTAAAAAAATACTTTTCAAGTAAAATCTGTACTTGTATAGTACATAATGCACAACCACAAATTTCGTGCCATTTTTAAAAGAAAAAGACGCGCGTGCAAAACAAAAATTTTCAATTTTCAATAGAGTTTATGGAGTATCTTTATATTTCTGCAACAATTTGGACAATTATTTATTTTAAAATATTTATTGAGACGATCGGACCAGAGAAGAATGAAGTGAAACAAAAATATGTATATGAGCAAAATGTCAATATTTAACTCGAAGAACTTTCATGCTATTTCCTTGGTGAAAAACGTGTAACATACTCTAACATTTGTATTTGTACACAAAATTATGTTTCAATAAACATTCAATGAAAACCGCTTGATTAAGAATTTCAGAAAATTCTTTTGTGTTGTCTGTTATCTTACAATTAAGTTGCAAGAAATTAAGCAGTTTTGAGAATAAAAAAAAATACTTATTATTTCGGAAGCTATTAAGGCTAGCAAAGGGAAATGTTTCGACGGAAAAGATTTATTATATTTTATTATCATACGGAAAAAAATATGTAATTGCATAGTATGGCATATGCAAGCAAATAATAATGATATAAAGAAGGCATTAGTAGCGGATTTGGAAGGGCCGGGGGTCGATGTCCAGTTGTGAGTAGTTTTTCTATGAAAAGTCAGTAAAACTCAGTTTCTAATCAAAAAAATCAACGTTTTATGTAAAAATCGACCAAAAATTGGTGACAAGCCAAAAAAACTTGGCCACAATAACACAAATTTAATTTTGCTCCCCTATCCGTTAAAGTTTTCTGAATATGTTTTAAATAATTGGTACAAAGATGTGTTACGGATCAATTAAATTAAAATAATAATTTAATAAATCAGGAATATAGAGTTAAAAAGATGTTTTCAACAGAAGTTAATTTAATATCTTAACAAGGGGGTTTCAACAATTAGATCGGTAGCACGACTGATTATGTTTTTCGTGTGATGATTGCACGTAGAAATGTTGTCCTAAAATAACGATGATGAAATTAACACTGTAATAATAATGATGACGATGAAAGTAACGTGTCATGATAAAGTCTGATGATCATAGTATGAAATTAGCTGATAACGATTTTAATATAATTATTCAATGATATGGTGATAATACGAAGACCATGTTGTGATGACAATAGTGAGTGAATATATTTTAAAGATATGACGCTTATATATATATATATAATATATACTATACTATATCTTAGAGATTTGATTACAAATTCATAAGCATGCTACAATAAAGCCTTAACTAAGAAAAAATTTATGAAATATACTGAAGCAGCCAAAAATCTTTTGTGACAGTGCGTGTATGTGTATGTATGTGTTTGTGTGTATTTGTGTGTGTGTGTGTGCGTTTGTGCCTGTGTGTATGAGGTTAGAGTCGATTATCCCCGAAAGATAGCAACCAGTGGGTACACAGTGAATTCTATACTATCAGCAACACGTTTGATAAATGCCAAAGAGGTAGTAATATATTTTTCTACAAATTTTATTATGGAAAAATCATAAAATTATTAACAGTAATATACAATAACCTAAACCGGTTTTGATCAATTAGGTTAATCTTCTTCAGTGAGTGTATGGTGTTCTATAAATTTTTTGAAGGTCTGTCTGAGTTTGATGATGGTTTCAGTGTTGTGTGGTTGCAGGATAGGAGGTTCCTTTGTGCTGATTTTCCTAGGGGTAATAAAAGTTGTGGTCTCCACTGGGTTGAATGCTTGGAATAGGTCTTTTGTCTCAATCTTTTGTTGTTTAGGAATTTTTTTTATTACCTTGTTAATGCACATTTCATAGTCGGAGGTGTGTGTGTGCAACGGAGTGCAGGTATTAAGGCTAAGCCTTTGTGAGAAGGTTGGTCTGTGTTATTTTTGGAGTGTGTTTTGATTGAGTATGAATTGATGATTTTGTTATTATTATGTGCAATGTGTTCGTACATTTTTATCAGAAAAATTGAGATAGAAGTTAGTTTTTGGAACATTGTTGCGCGTAGTCCTAAGTATTGGTCCCTGGGGTAGAGTGATATTGTCCGTGGGTCTTGTTTGTTTGGTTATAGCTTCCTGCTGGGTAGTTGATTTCTGTTGTTGTTGTTCAGTATTGGTGTCGTCCTGGTTTTATTCATCTTTCCGGTGTGTTGGTAGAGTTTCTTATCCATTCGTTTGAGTTTTTGATTCGAGTTTTTGATAAAGATCTGGCTAGCCAGATACCAAACAATTTTTTCATTTCTTTAAACTGTTAGTTCCTGTTTTATTCTATTTTCTTAAGTTTTTGGACCTTTTTTTTATTAGATTTTCAAAATCTATTTCTCTTGTGTGTGAGATAGATCCTGGGCGAGTGGCGTTGTTGGGTATGGGAGTGGTTGTCCGGAGTGTGAAGGGTGTGAGGAAGGTGTAGCTCTGGAAAGTGGGGGTTTGGGTTAGAGGTAGGGTTGGATTTAGGTGATGAGTGGGGTTTAATGGGGGTTGTAACAGTCTCCGGGATGGTAGTAGGTACGGGTTGGTGGTGGTAGTATTCTGTGTCAGGGTCTGTAGGGATTGTTGTATGATATTCCTGATCTTGCTATTGCTTATCTTTTTGTTTATTTTGTCTTTATTAATGATGGATTCCGCGTGGGCTTCAATATTTGCATGGTATTTTTCTCTATAGAAATCTGTTGGATTCTATCTTTTATGGTCTCTATCTGTTGTGAAATGTGTTTTGTGGTTCTAACATCCTGTTTAAAGGATTTCATAAGTTTGTTGATGTTGTTGCGGAACTTTTCATCTGGTAAAGGGGGAGAGGTTCGTGATAATGTCGTCGATGTGTTTTCATGAATTTATTTTGTCTTTATTCCAGTTTTGTAGATGGCTCTATTTGATAAAATATATAGAATTTTTAGCTTTTGAAAGTTTACAATTGAGCTTTTCAATATTTCTAACAGTAATTTTATAATTATTATCCAATTTATTAAAATTAATAAGGAAATCGTTGGTGTTCACGGTGAAACCTATAAGCCACATTTCGATTTTCCTCATCATTAGCGCTTATATTTCAAGGTTTTACAATTCTTTGTCCTGTGCATAGTGTTTTAATTCTGCTTTTCTTTGTCCGTTTGTTATATCTTGGTTCAGTCCATTTATTAAATCTTTGTTCTGTTCATTCTCTTTGCTTGTAAATGTCTGTCAATAATATTCTTCTGGCTGGTAATGCTGTTGCTATTCTTTGCAGCTTGTCGATTTGCGGTTTTCTTTAGTCAATAAAAATCGCTTCAGCAATTCTTCGATGGTTATAGTTCTTTTTACCGTATACAGTATATTATACTAGTATTGTTTACCAATATCTTTCGTGTAAAATCTTGTGTGGTCGTTTAGGATTTTACTCAACTTGGCGTAATATTTGTTTTTGTCCAGTATTACAAATAGGTTGGACTTGTCTGTTCGTTGAACAACAGCGTTTTTATTCTCTTTTAGTTGCTTTGCAGCCTCTTTCAAAACCACAACCATCTAAGAATTGCTGAAGCGATTTTCATTAACCAAAGAAAACCGCAAATCAACAAGCAAAGAGAATAGTTTAATAAATTGGATAATAATTATATAATTACTGTTAGGAATAATGAAAAGCTCAATCGTAAACTTTCAAAAGCTAAAAATTCGGTAGATTTTTTCAAATATTGTATATATATATACATACATATATGTATAAGTATATATGTATATATAGTATAGATTCTACTGAATAGATATTAGTATTGATTATTTATATTGTGTGTATTGAGAGAGAGAAACAGAGAGAGGAGAGAGAGAGAGAGAGAGGAGAGAGAGAGAGAAAGAGTTACTCGTTCCACTGTGTGAATGCTGTTATGAAGTTTGTTTCGTTTTGTTATTAGTTACGATGATTGACATTTATTGCAGCACATAGCAAACAGCATACAACATATACCGTGTTTTTGAACGTACAACTTCAGCCTATATAGATATGTAACTGGCAGTTAAAAATGATTTACGGGAAAAGTAGTTATACATTATAAACAGAAAAAAAATGTTATTTTTAGTAAATTGGCTTTTAAAATTACATGGAGTATTTCAAATAAACACAATTCAATGCGTTATAATTCAGCTTGTTTCTGTTATCCATCCATTGCCATGTTAGATTAATCGCTTTGTTTATTTGTTTCTATTCAAATTGCACATGTGAATTGGTTGGATTAATCGCTTTGTTTATTTCTTTTTATCTTACCTTATTTCTGTTTACAAGTGTCTGGTTTCTAACGCTGTTGAAATTCAGCTTTATTCATTCATGAAGTTTGCAGTTTATTTTGAGCAATCAAATTTTAAATAACTTTTTTCTCCTTTATTCAAATTTTTTAAATTGAGTGTAAATTGGAAACAAACCATTTGATAAAATTACAACTTTTAAAAGTGAAAAAGTGCCAAACTGTTTGCTGCTGTCTGTCTGTCTGTCTGTCTGTCTGTCTGACTGACTGTCTGTCTGTCTATTTGTCTTTGAGACGGTTTGATATTATCTGCAGCAATAAATGTCAAATTTTGAAAAGATAATGCCAGAAAAAGTGAGTAGAGTAATGAATGTGTGTGTATATTTGTTTGTGAGCGTGCGTGCGTGCGTGCGTGCGTGTGTGTTGTGAGTGTATGTGTGTGTGCGTGTGTGTGTGCGTGTGTGCGTATGTGTGTGTGTGTGTGTGTGTGTGTGTGTGTGTGTGTGTGTGTGTGTGTGTGTGTGTGTGTGTGGTTGTTTCTTTTTTTGTCGTATGGGGTTTTGTGCATGCAAGCAATAGATGAACACTTTGTGTGATATAATAAAAGTCAAAATGATGAATTGTTCACAAGTAAAATTATTCTGAGTAGGAACAAAAATGATAACGGCACTCGAATGCCTGGATAAATGTTGTTATGTTTGAATATTTCGGTAGACATGTAATAATGTTTTTGTTTGCGTGTAATAGTCATATTCGTGTAATATATAACCATGTAGAAATAAATATGCATGCGCTTGCAATCTTTCGAATTGAATAGGTGTGGTGTAGATAATATAGCGTGTGTTACAACTTCATTGCTTGGTGTGAATAAATACCTGGTAAGAAATTTAAAGAAAAGTTGATTTAATAATAAGTTATTATCATGAAATTTAATAATGATTAATAATATGAAGTCGCAATAAGTTAAATAAATA
>NW_008705330.1:496700-500114 GCF_000326865.2 Helobdella robusta | reverse complement strand
GGGATGTGTTCCTCGTCCATCACGCCACAAAAAAACTTGTGCATTATTTACACGTTTAAATCAGTCAGAACGAATTATATATTAGCATACAATTGATTCAATAGCCTGCGTGATAAATTGAGATGGAGTCTTAAGGCGCTCCTTGTGTAAACGCACGAATCACAATTACGAAACGAATAGCAAATTCATTCATCTGAATCACTTACACAAACGCATTAATATTTGCGGAGTAGATTTTAACAGAAAATGTATGTAACATGTTGTGTGCTGTCATGCTAGGTCAGTCAGTCTCACTGTCTCACTTTTTTCATAAATAATATCTACCATGAAGCGTTTTATATTCACCGTCTTTTAACTTTTTTTAATTTTTTTTTTTCATATTTTCAATTTGCCATCTTCCTTATTCATCTCCTCTACAGCTTGCTGGAATTCAAACACTATAACATCGCAGAATAATTTTTGATCTAGGTCTCGAATACAAAATATTAAACAATCTTGCCGTCACTGATTTGAATGACCAGTTTTGCCCATCAAAATATCTGTCAACACGCGGTCATAGTTGTAGACTGTGTGAACCCAACATCAACAACAACATCATCAAAAACTTTCTCTGCAACAGAACAGTCAGAGCAGAATGTGGAATATACTGCCGAAAGAAGCGGTATCGTCTCCATCCTATGCAGTTTTCAAGACGAAATTATTTGCTATCACTTTTAAACATTTTCCAACTGTTGAGTGATAAATTGAATTAACTATTTTTCTTTTTAATTGTTATTAATTCAACCAAAATTGTTTTAAAACATTTTGTGTTGTTGTATGTTATATAATGCTATATATATATATATATATATATATATATATATATATCGATAAGATCGTATTATAACTGTTTTTGGTTTTCTGAACTTTTGTATCAAAAAATGTACGTTATTTTACCATTTATCTAGTATTGTTTAGCCTTATCTATTCATTTAAATCTGAACGACAATGATAGAAATGATGACACTTTTATTTAAAATCTTTTCATTTATTTTTCTATTTGCCATTTTGTTCAGTTGTAATTAAGCTTAATTTGTTTTTCTCCGTAAGTGCTCCGTTGTGGTCCTCTGGTCAGTTGGGTTAAGAAATAACTATATGAAAATTAATCCAAACGTCCATAGGCCAACACAAAAATCAAACAGAAATAAACAAATTAAGAATATAATTTAATGAATTTAAAAAAGAAGAAAATTAAATTATATCAATTGTCAAAACGATTAAGAATGTAAGGAAACATTTGGTGCAACTGATGGGCAAACACGAACATTCATTAGTCAATTAATAAAGTTATCGAGGTTTCCTGCAACCCAGAAGACAAACGTCATATAGAACAATACATATCGATGCTATCACAAAAATTCAATTTTTTGTGTTCTGAAGGAGCAATGAAATAAATAACTTTCTGTGCAGAAAACCACAAAATAAATGTACACAGGAAACTGAAATTTATTTTAACGAAGTAGCCATCCGTTAAGAAAAAAAGATGAAGAATACGACACCAACTAATAAACTTTGCTAAAGAACTTTGCTTTGTTTAAAGAAACTATATAAACCAAACCTGCACTGAAGATGATTTATGAAAAATCGAAATATGGCCTTATCTGCATGATGAATTTGGATAACAACAGTTTCATTAAACTTTCCGGACGAACTTGGATAATTCTATTTTCAACAAATTGAACAACTTCCAGAAAATAATTCTAGTGAGGAAAATTGAAAAGACAAACTTTAAATATTATTAATGCCAACAATGCGGTAGAATTCATACAATACTATATAAAATACTCTTTCCAATATTCAATTCAATTTATTCAGCAAAAAGCATGGAGACACAGAAGCTCAAACGAGCTTGTACGGCCACCCAACCCAAACCAAATAAAAACATATACCTAGATGAAAATAACAACATAAATGAAAATAAAATCGTATAGCTAGCCAATGAAAACAAGTTAAATTTAACCAAAAATGAGCTAAAATTACTTAGAACAAAAGTGATCATCAAAATTTATCAAGTTAAACAAAACAATTGAATTCATATTAGTAGTTTTCCTTATAAAATAACTTAAATAATTGAAATAATTAAATCATATCCTGTAAAAAAAATGTTCTTAATTGAGTCAAAAATCGATTTTTTAAATAGTCCATAGTAAGATACTTGTAAAACTAAACACGGTGATTTTGACCACAGTTTTAAACCAAAAACAAAAACTGAAGATGAAAATAAAGCAGTACGAGGGACATTACAATTGTATAATGGAGTGTGCCGAGTTGTTCTTTTGCAATATTTAGAAGATTTAATTAAATATGAATTAAACATAACAAATTTCTTCTTAACTATAACATTAAACAAGAATAATAATAATCTGGGAACGTACAGTTTACGAATAGACAACAAATTAGACAACGATAAACAATCTGAAATATGATCATATTTGTTCAGGTCATAATAAATACGAATATAAAAGTATTTAAGATAATAATATGAGGCTTAATGTAACGACCCCAAACAACAATACAATAAGTGAAATAAGGATAAATAAGAGAATAGTATAAATTAGGTAATACACATTTCGGTAAGAGTTAGTCTATAGATTATTCCTAGATTTTTAGATACTTTGATTGATATGCTAGTTGTGTGCTCTTTCCAACTTAGGTTGCTAAAATTTTTACACCTAGAAAGACTAATTTGTCCAATCGACCAATCAAATAGTTTTTGTAGAAAATAGAGAATGTTTAGGACCAAAAAGAATTGCATAATATATATATATATACATATATATATATACTTATATATATATATATATATCTATATATATATATATGCAAATTTCATTGAAATTGTTTGCCCATTTTGCATTAATTAACTTCTTTATAAGACATTCAACGAGGCGGTATTGTTTGAGTTCATATTTATCTAAAACTGGAATAAAGCTAACAGCGCTGTTTCGGCGTAATGCCATCTTCAGAGCCTAAATATTGTTTAAACATATAATTTAATTAAAGTAAATGCCTAATGTAAAATGTGAAAATATAGAAAATAAAATATGTATTAAATTGTGAAATAAATTAACCTTGTTGTAAATATCATAATAACTAAAGTTTATGTAGATTATATAAATAAAATAATGTAATTTAAATAAAATGTTTAGTAAAATAATTAAAATATAGAAATTTTATAAAAGTTTTAACATGGTTGAGAAACGTTAGTGAAACTAATTACGAACGACATGTGCGCCAGATATATAATATTGCTGTGTATGCGTTGTGAATACAACTATTGCGGTTGAATATGTGTGATACGAGTTTCCACATCAGACCTACGGATACATAGTTAAAGTATAAATACATATATGTACATGCAAGATACATATCTAT
>NW_008705330.1:495504-496650 GCF_000326865.2 Helobdella robusta | reverse complement strand
TTGTTTTTCGGGCTAATTCGATGGTGAATTTGAGATGGGAGTTGTTCTGAAATATATTCTGTAAGTTGTAAACATCGGGGACCTTTTCGCAAATGATGAAAATGTCATCGACGTAGCGTGCATATATTGGAGGTCTGTTGGTAGGGTCAGCAAATATCCTTGATTCGAGATCGGCCATATAGAATTCTGCGAACAGCGGTCCCAACGGAGATCCCATTGCAACACCATCAATTTGCAAATGGAGAGAACCGTCTGGAGCAACAAACGGAGTTTCAACAGTACATAGTTTCAGAAGTTCGATGAGCAGGGTGGGAGGAATGTCAAGTTGTGGAAGTGTTGGGTGATTGTAGATGTAATTACAGATGATTTGTATGGTATAGTCGATTGGAACGTTGGTAAATAAACTTTCAACATCCAACGAAGCCATATGCCCAACGCACCGTTTGTTATCATTAATGATATCAATAAATTCAAAGCTTGATTTGACTGAGTAGGTGCGGGGTACATATGGCTCCAGAAGTTTGTTAACAGCCTTTGCCAATAAATATGTAGGTGTAGGGCATTGCGAAATGATGGGTCGGAGTGGATTGTTCACTTTGTGCGTCTTAATATTCCCGTAGATGTAGCCGGGACTGTATTCGCCGACGATGGGGGCGAATTTATCTGACAACTCAAAGTTTCAAACCATCGACAAAGACCCTACCACCAATATCAAAATTTCTGCAAACAAATTAATAGCGCAAATCAATAAATGTTCATCATCTGTCAAATTCGAACCGTCTGGAGCAACAAACGGAGTTTCAACAGTACATAGTTTCAGAAGTTCGATGAGCAGGGTGGGAGGAATGTCAAGTTGTGGAAGTGTTGGGTGATTGTAGATGTAATTACAGATGATTTGTATGGTATAGTCGATTGGAACGTTGGTAAATAAACTTTCAACATCCAACGAAGCCATATGCCCAACGCACCGTTTGTTATCATTAATGATATCAATAAATTCAAAGCTTGATTTGACTGAGTAGGTGCGGGGTACATATGGCTCCAGAAGTTTGTTAACAGCCTTTGCCAATAAATATGTAGGTGTAGGGCATTGCGAAATGATGGGTCGGAGTGGATTGTTCACTTTGTGCGTCATAATATTCCCGT
>NW_008705330.1:430467-493626 GCF_000326865.2 Helobdella robusta | reverse complement strand
AACATTTCATGAAATTTGCATTTCTGAAANACCTCGTTCCTAAATATATATATATATATATATATATATATATATATATATATATATATATATATATATTATGTTACATTACATGTATGTGTTTTAAATTAAATATTTATGTAATTTTTATATACTAAAATTAAGTTTACAGGAAATTAATATTACCACCATTTACAAGGACTATAATTATGTTAACTTATATTTTAATTCAACATTAGTTCGAAGGCATTCAAAAACGAGTCCAACAGCAATCCTCTTATCTAAGAAAAAACATGGAAATTTTTGCCTAATTGAGTGATGATACTGCGTTGAAAAAGATTCAAACGGACAAAAGCATTCAACCTTCCAGCAAAAAGCACATCTTAACAGAATGATATACTGTAGTCTGACAAATGATTTTGATGATCAAACAAATTCTTCTGTTACAAATAAAAAATTTTTTTAACTTGGATGGAAATTTTATTTTCTAATTAACAACTATAAATACATAATATGTGAAACAAATTACATTTGAATTGTAAATATTAACTCATAAAAAAACACTCACTTTTATTTCAGAAAATTATGTTTAATCCATAAAATGTATTATCGGCCGCGACAACATGTTCAGTAGAGCACTTCAACGCAATATTTTCGGCGGTCACAAAAGTCGATGTTGTAAAAAATATACATGGATAAAACAAAGAAAATATAAGATGAAAGAACTTTCAAACGAATGACGACGACGATGATGATGATGATATGATGGCAAGCAAAACTTTTAAGCTCATCTCTGCGCCGAGGAATGAATGAATGCACAAACAAACATATGTTGCCTACTGCATCATCACGTGCATTTATTCATTCATTCATCTACTCAATCAATCACTCATATGCGTCTTTTTGTTGGGCATTATTATTGTATTGCATATGTTTATATAATTAAACTATGTATATATATATGTATAATACATACTTATATATATATATATATATATATATATATATATATATATATGTGTGTGTGTGTGTGTGTGTGTGTGTGTGTGTGTGTGTGTGTGTGTGTGTGTGTGTGTGTGTGTGTGTGTGTGTGTGTGTGTGTGTGTGTGTGTGTGTGTATTAAATCGTTTACTTATATAAATATACAATTTTTTTTTTTTTATGGCATTTTCAGATATTTTCTTAAAAAAACAGTAAGCATTAAACCTATTTAATAAAATAGAAATATTTTATCTATGCAGAACTTTTTATTTGTTTTACCAGTTGTTCCTGCTATTTCGGCACTTATTTGGTCTAAAAATGTTGCCTGAGGACTGAATATTTCTATGCCTAATGGGAGAAAAGTTTTCGTGTCATTGTTCAAATCGTTATATTTGCTATTTTGAAACCGTCTGCTTTCACCATCCTCATTGGCTGTATAATTGACATACCTTTATGCCAATTTATGGTAAAATATAACATCCCATGTTAAAGCGGCCTTGTAACCAAAAGGAAAGTGTGTAGCCATGAAGCCTAAAATTAATTTCCTCCACTAAACCCAAGGGGTTTTTAGACCGCGTGGATGTTGGTTTTCTGAAACAACCTAACAATGAGGTCATTCGTGGCAGAATTTCTGGTCTGCCTACCTACCTACCTGGAAACGCCATGGTAACCTAATGGTGAATTATCCCCATAGACATTTGCTCTCTGAACCAACCTGTGGGACAAGTTTTGGACATAATCCAATCAAGATGTTTTAATCGTACAAACGGTTACCACATGCCGAGTTAGGCACCGCCATCAGCCAAGCCGAGCCAAGTTTGATATTACCGTCAATAAGTAAGTTTTATCAAAAAGTGAGACATTTATTTGTTTAAATGATGATACAGAGTTTTTATCCATCCAGGCGACTTTTTCAAAAAATACTGTTATAACTGCGGGAATGATCAAATTGTGCTCTATTATATGATTATTGTCATCTTTGCTATGTTTATAATCTTTGGAACATTATGAGTGGTCAAACATCGAGTAACAAATGGATTAACGCTTTGATCTCTCGTTAGTTGCACAGCACACGTCGGCATTTAGCTGACTATTCGCCATCACGCCGACACGCATGAACCGCTGCACCAAGCAGGAAATGTGATTTGTTGCAAAAAAACAGTTAGTTCTCTGTTGTCACCTGATCTTTTCACTAATTAACTTACATATTGTTTTGAAGAATTTAAAAGTGTTGAGGTTCATAGGGCCAAAAACTTCGGTGCATATCGGCAAAAATTCCATCAAGGGAACGGCGTTTTCGAATTATTTCATTTGTAGGTATGAATTATGTATGTAGGAATTTATGTATGTTTGTAGGTAGGTAAATTCTGTATGTGTGTACGAGTATGGGAATGTAAAAATGAGTTCTAAATATAGCAGTATTATGTTATTTTAAGATATTTACATAACACCAATCTATTGACTAAGAAGCAATTAATTAATGAATATTGAATACAAGCTGTTACCCCTTCTTGCACAGAACAACTGTTCATCTCGCTATGATGAAGTGCTGTCTCTAACTAACATGCTATTTATATTCATGTAGTCATCAAGCCTATTATTCAGCTTCTAATAATAATGCATTTGAATGAAATTTACTTAAACTAACTTATCCAGAAAATGCTGAGGAAACTCTATTATTACTATAAAATCTAAAATAAAGCATGTTCTTTGATTTTTCATTTTTGCATCCTATGTGCGAATTAGAGCAGAAGCAAAAATAACAAATTAATATTTCTCATTTTTTCCAATCTAAAGTAATTTTTCCTTTTTATACCATTTTTCTGGAATAATTTTATTAATTATTTTTACATTTTGGTCTTTTTTATTTTTTTCTCAATTATTTAAGATATGAATTGTAAATAAATTACTCAGCTAGCAATTGCAACGCTCATAAATTAAGTTGTGAAGAAATGGTTGCAGTCATAAAACTTTTGTTCATACGGAGCCATCGATTGTGTTGCGCAACTTTTTGTTTGTAACTAAATGTAACTTCAGTAAATTAAGAAAATAAATGATAGATCAAAAAAATTATTTGTTAGTACAACTGCATTGAGTTACATCACGAGTTTTTACATGCAATAGTGAACAAGCAGCCACGAATGTAAACTTTAAAAATATTGCTTGATTGTTTAAAAACTACTTCATTGTTCACAAATTGTTAAATTATTAATACATAAATATTGAGAAGTTCATTTAATATTTTCAAATTCATAAAAATTGTTGAGGCAATATATAGTGACTTATTTTTAAAATTTCACAAATTGATATAAAACATTGTAGTTATTTTTAGAATTTTATTTTTTTATTTTAAATAATTTATTGACATCTTTTCTGGTTTCTCAATTAACGTTCTGTTGTTTACTCATTTGATATCTCTCTCCACTCACCATCAATATCATCACTCCGTTCTATTTTGTGTTATTCATCAAAAAAGTCACTGAAAACCAACAAAAATATAAACTCCAACAACAATAATTACAATAGCAATAATAACAGAAGCGAAGTAAACTATAAGTCAGACAACAATAATGCCTGATGGAGAAAAAATTAACTAGTGCCTATTACGTGTTTATGTACGTGAATGTACTTGTGTGTGCTTGCATCTTATTCGCGTATGTATGGGTATACGCTTGCATTTGTGCATAAATAAATTGTTAAAAAAATTAACAGCATAAATTAAGCTTACCATAAACATATATTATTTTATAACATTTTTGCTTCGGATTCGATTTCAAGAAACTAATAACAAAGGGTATTAGATGGATTTTTCTGCCAATTGGATTAATAAATACTTACAAAAACATCTTTTTCAAACCAGCTAGCGATGTGATACATTGGAAAATCTTCGGCTCAATTTAAGTCATATTAAGTACAAAAAATATTGTAACTAATTTGAAGTTCTAACTTAGTCACTTCAGTCGTGTACTTCGCTACCCAAATTGTAGTCATTGCTCCCTATAACTTATTAAGATTAAAAGTTTGACAGGGTTGATGTCATTGTATGTTCATAAAAATTGTCATACCTCAACACATATCTATGTGTTAATATATATATATATATATATATATATACATATATATATACATACATATATATATATATATATATATATATATATATATATTAAAAATACCAAAAACACATCTCAAATCTCTTCTCCAAATCTGTACAACCGAAGCACCTTGCCACACTCCCACAGGCAAGCTATACAATCAAATTGACGGTGTAGCCTTATTTTTGAACGTTAAATAAGTCATACCTTAACTTTAATAAGAATTTCACTACACTTGCCTGAGAAACTGTTGCAAAGAATAAAAATCTATTTTTATAAAACTGACACATTCTATTAACTGTCTATTTCTGATTAACCGGCTTCCCTCGTAAATATCGTTCATAAAAATTTTATCTAACAATTTTCATATAAATAAAGATGTAAGTTGTCGATTTAGGATTTTAGAAAAAAAAACGGTTAATCTGTAAATAATTTACAGAAAGATTAATTGAATTTTGAAAAAAAAAATGCTGCATCCACCCTTCAACAGCATCGCCTTTTTTAACGCTTCTGTTTGCAGAACTTTTAATTTTATCTTCAAGAACTTTTTAATTATTTTTATTTTTGAAAATTACTACAAAACACGCGATTGAAATTGAAAAATCTAGCATATAACAGAAAAAATATTGTTACGAAAAATTTTAAATATGAAAATTATTGCCAATGTTAAAAATATTAAATGAAAACAATTTTTTTGAAAATTTCATAGAAAATGTTTGAAGAATAATTCAAACCACATCACGAACGAACTTCACAGAACAAACCGTAAAATATTTTTGTTTTGTTTCAGCAAAAAAATATTCAAGCATTTCATGTATTTGTACGTTCAATGTAAGGTTTTTTGAAAAGAAATGTGATACATTGTTGGGATCACGTGTCTTGTGGATTCAAGTACTGACTACAATGCTCTTGCAAATACATGAATAGAGCTTGTAAATAAATAATTACAGCTAAGCTATTTTCGTTGTTATGATCAGTTGCATTGTTGTTGTTGTTGCTGTTGCTGATTTTTTGTTCTTTGAGTTCTATAATTTTCTGGATGGACTTTTTATATTCATCATTAGTAAGTAATTTAGTGACTCTATCTAGTCCCGTTTAAATGAACGTTTAGTATTCACATTAAACAAACAAAGAATTAACATTGTAGAGACACAATACACAACTTATCAATTCGAACACCGAATCATGCTTAAAATAAATCAAAATTTTGATTTTGAATTCAAGAACGATTTACGATCTACAGTTAGAAAAATCGAAAAATTAAACATGAAGTCAACCAATAATATTATATATATATATATATATATATAAATATATATATATATATACATATATATATATATGTATATATATATATATATATATATATATATATATTATACATATGTGAAGTTGTGACGATTGTGATGATAATGATTGCGCGATTGAAATATGCCGCCTGTATTGTGATGATAATGATTGCGCGATTGAAATATGCCGCCTGTATATTTTGTGAAATTGTGACGATTGTGATGATAATGATTGCGTCTTTGAGGCGTGCCGCCTATATATATCTATATATTTTACTAGACATTCTATGCATGTATATTTTGTTATTTGATATGCTATATATGCGACGCTGCTGTGTTGTATCGCTTTTCTGAGTATAGGAAAAGAGTATAGATAGGAGTATAGAATTTTCTATGATATAGAAAGCGTTATGTAGATAGGGCGGTAAAAACATATAAAAGGCCACGAGTTCAATCAATCAATCAATCAATCAATCAATTAGCTTATAAAGCGCTATTTCCGCGATGTTCAACAGCGCTGCTCAATGAATTTTGAAAACAGATGGGTCTTGAGATCCGCTCTGAACTTCGCAAGTGATGGAGAAATAGTTAGAGAAGTAGGTAGAGAGTTCCAGAGAAAAGGACCAGAAAAAGCAAAAGCAGATTTGGCAAAAGAGTGTTTAACACAAGTTAAGAAAAAGCGAGAAGAAGAAGACGATCGTAAACCGGGGCGTTTAGGTTCAATTAATATATCTGATAAGTACTTAGGAAATAATTGAGATATACGAGGGGCTGGTCGTTTGTTATCTTAATTTTAGGTTTCGGTCTCTTGCTTGTCAGTTGAAGATTAATTTTGGACTTATCGTTTTGTTTTAATAAGGACAGAGGTTTGATTTGTATTATTTTGTTTGTTATTTTATTTCTTTTATTGAATAAAAGAAGTGTACACTTGAAGTTTGGCTCGGCTTAATTATTCTACCTAAAATAATGGATGTTGAAGAAGACTTGTTGATAGTTGACGAGGTCGGCGTCTCTAGTCAACAAGCAGGGCGCGAACAAACTTCCGCCCGGCCCGTGTTTTCAGACCCTGAGAGGGTCTATTGTAGAGTGGCGGATCCCGGCCAGGAAAGACTCCGCCGAAGCGAAGGCTCGGGTGGATATTCGTATGCGGACGCGGTTCGGGACCGCGTGGTGCGGAATTCGAATGTCGCCCGGCGAAAATCTACACATATATATATATATATATATATATATATATATATATATATATATATATATATATATATATATTTTACAATATTCTATAAATTCTACCGGACTTTATTTTCCGAATTCATGCTGCAAATAAGGCCATATTTCGATTTCGAATGTACCATCATCAGTGTTCACTTAGAAAAAGTCAATATTTCCCTATATAAACTTCCGACTGCACTGATGGTGATTCATTCGGAATCGAAATATGGCCTTATTTGCAGCATGAATTCGGAAAATAAATTTATTTTGAATTTTAATAAATTAATTTTAATAAATGAATTATATATATATATATATATATATATATATATATATATATATATATATATATATTATTTTTTATTGTTGCAGTCCTGAAAATTTTAACGATAAAAAAACTTTTCAACGTTGAAGAGAATTTAAAACTTTTCAAAAACAGTTCAAACTTCAAAAGAATAACGTTTCTTAACATTAATCAAGCGGACAATTAAATAACTTTTAATCAATTAGGACATAAATTATTTCGTTAAATTTATGCATATAGTTGTTCATGCTTTTGGAGTCTGCTTGATTTAATCAATAAAATATTTGTAAAACCTATTGATTTTCATAACATTTCCATTTTCTTATGTTAACAAATATCAGACAAAATTTCCAAAATCAAAATCCTGGCTACGATCTTGTGCTTAGTTAATGTTCAAGTCGACCATGCCCCACAACAACTTATTTGAACTAAAACTACATCTCTCTATTTGAAAAATTCAACAATTTTCAGATTCATTCTCGCATTGTGCAGCTTCCATCAACCAGTTCTTAATCTTGAGACGTATAAATATTAACAAGTTATTGAATTCAATTCAAATTACATTCTTTAAATTAATATTATCAAACTTTGCAGGTTAGAAAAATGCAAATGCAAAAAAAATCTTTCTTTCTGCTCAATCTCAAAACTTATCTTGAGCATTACCTTACTGAAACATTGCAATACAGAAAAAATTAAAAGTTGTTTGTTATCTAACTTTCATCATCCAACACAGCAAGTTGTGTGTGAAATAGCACTACAGTTTATTTTCATCCCAGTTTTGGTATTATTATGTTTTATTTATTTTCTATTTTTATCAATCAGTTCATCTTCTTTGGTTTTTATTTTTCTTTCTCTAAATATCTAGGCTATTTATCAAAACCATATTTCTCCTGCTTTTGAGACGCATAAATATATTCAACCGATAGCGCATTTTATTTGTTCTCAACGATAACATCATTATATTAATTATACTTGTAATCTAAATCATTTTAAAATACTTTTGCGAATTTCAGTTATATTGCAAAATTTTTATTGTGTAATACAAAATATATTAATTATTTTATATAATTTATTTATTTTATATATATTTAAATAGTAATAATATATTAAAAATATGTTCTAAAGTTGTACAATGAATCGTTTCAATGTGTTAGTTTATGGATATTGTTGACTATATTTTGATAATTTAATTTTATTCGATTTCAATCACACAACGTGACATTTGGATATGAAAACCGCCCTAATACAATTATATAACAAAAAATAAACATTTATAAAAAAAATAACTTCATAAAATACCGCAATAAATTTGTCTATATCGCAAGTTGGACGAGCAGATATTTTAAAAAATCTGTTGAAAATACCGGGAAGTACTTTTTGAACACGATGTTTGAATTACTTGCATAACCCAAAAACGTTGGAGCTGCTACAAAAAAGAACGAAAAAACACTTTTCTCCCGGCATGGTATGAACAAAAAGTTAGAAGAAAATAAATTATTAGAAAACTGTAAAAAGCGGGCAAAAATATAAATTATCAAATTAACTACTGTTGAAAACTGAGGATTGCGAGCTTTGTTATCGCATATTTGCGAACAGGTAAATGCAAATAGCATCGTATGCATTGCATCGCAGCGAGTATATAGGCTAGGCACCATAAAAACGGATAAACACGTTACATATACATACAGTCAGAATATACACACATGATCAAACGATAAAGTATGTATTCACATCCAAAAGTGATTTACGACAC
The DNA here is from genome assembly GCF_000326865.2 of Helobdella robusta. NCBI lineage: Eukaryota > Metazoa > Annelida > Clitellata > Rhynchobdellida > Glossiphoniidae > Helobdella > Helobdella robusta. The sequence goes on along the minus strand of NW_008705330.1, from coordinate 484,992 downwards.
GTGAATTATTATGAGAATCGAATATTTGGAAAAACAAATCTATTCCTGTCATCACAACATATCTTCAAACGAATGCTCCATTATATTTTTATAATATATTTACTACTCGGATAATGCTTTGGATGGTTTTCAAATGTTATAAACGTTTGATAAAATATTTTTATTATTATCCGTAAAAATTTTCGACTGAAACAAACACCAATAATTAATATTGTTGATGTTTAATAAATGAAATGATAGAAAAAGGTTGAAAGGTCTATTAAAGTTTTTTAAAATTCAAGTGTATCAACAATACACTACACACATACACACACACACACACACACACACACACACACACACACACACACACACAACACACACACACAGTGTATATGAATATGTGCTAAACGACGCCCCTCACACAAAGCAAGCTGATAGGCGGAGTATCCTCTTGCTTATTCAAACCGGGTCACTGCACGCACTGCGAAACAGGATTAGGCGCTTTTAACCAGTTGGCCAAACTGACGCCCAATAGAACCAATAATAAACCAGCACAAAATTTTCAATCAATTCATTTTCAACCTCTTAACTTCCTTTCATGAATTCATAAAATCATTCGCTTGTTTCTATAATTCACTTTGTTAACTCTTCCCTATTAAAAGTTATACCTACCACAGTTTTATTTAAATTTAAAAGCTTTGTAATTGCAACCTTCTACTTGCATTCGCTGTTATTTGTTATAATAAATATCGTCTGACGGTTAACTGTCATCCTCCTGTTTCCAGTCCAGTTGTTTTACTAATCTGGCATTTAGTTTGGCTTAATCATCCTTTAGCAGAAGCAATTTTCCAGTGCCTTTTAACAACTTCACAGTTCAGAATCTTACTCCTGTTTCTTTAATTGCTATTGTAGCTGCTCTGTTGGTCACCTGGCACTAGGCAGAAGTGAGTTTACATATGTATAAATAAAATCACTTATATATGTGAACTCATAATAATATTAATACAAATAATTATTTGGACCACAACATAAAAAAACTTTACAAAATTAATGTAGGCAATAATGTAATAATGCCACAGTGAATTTCAAGATATTATAACCGATAAAATTATTTAGTCGGAGATCCAAACCTACACAGTAACCTCTCAACTATGAAAATCAACTGAATTATGTTCATTTTCATCTTTTTTTTATTTCATTTTGCATAAATTAAATTTCAACAAGTTAGTATATGTTAGATTAGGATTATTTTTAAATTAATTAAAAATATTTCTATAGAACTAAGAATCTTTTTCCAAGCAGATATCTGAAATTTATTCGCAGTTGGTTATGTTTGCCACACTTGATCTATTGCAATATTACTTGGGCTTCTGCATATAAATCAATCCTTTATCTATTCTATCAACATTCTTATAAACAGAGCAATAAGCAAATTTGCCGTTTTGAGTTCACTTTAAATTTCTATATCAACAAAGAATTTTGAAGTACATAATGGAATCAATATCTCATTCCAATTTTTGTTAGCCAACAAAAAACAATTGCCACTCTTTTTGAAACATTACTACACGCATAGCCGTTCAACCTATTTTAGTAATCATTCACTACGAAACATCACAGCAAGTCGGCATTTTCATGTTTTCTGTAAACCTCCTGAAGTCCGAAACATGGTATCAAAGGATGGTTTAGGCCCAAACACAAACAAAATTAAAAAGGATTGAAATTAGTGTTCAACAAATGTTAAAAAAACAAATAAATGGATAAACGTGTGCATGCTTGCGGACATTCGAGCGTTAATTTCTGTTATTTAAAATTATAAACGTGAAAATTATTTATAAAAATTGTATTTGTTTTAAAATCTTTCGTGACAGTGTTAAACTATCTCAATAGGTCACTATAGACCTTGCTTAGTCATCCTGAATCCTGCTTATCTACATTTAAAAAAAGTATTCCGTTGTGCCTGACAGCTAAGGAAAAAAAGAACATTAACAACTTTAACTCAAATACGAATAATTAAACTGGATCGTTTCCTGAATCTGGCATCATCTGCTAAAATGTCTCGCCATCATTTGCCAAAGTGAGCAGTTGATTACACGTCAGATTGTTTGTTAACATGGTAGGTAGCCGACAGATGGGAAGGATGGTGCAGATACGTTATCGAGAACTTTTTTATATAGTCAGCTGTCATTCCGCCTGGCATTCTTCATTCTTTTCAGTTTTATTATAAAAAAAATGCGCGTATAATATATATGTATGTATGTATATATATATATATATATATATATATATATATATAAATGCGCGTATAATATATATGTATGTATATGTATATGTATATATATATAATTATATATATATATATATATATAATTATATATATATATATATATATATAATTGATAAACTGAACCGACGGTTGCATTCGCTTCTATAAAATAAGCTGCTCCATCCGCCTGAGCTCACTCATTTTATTAAGTAGAGACAATCATTTCAAATTAAAACTACATTTTCAATTTATTTTACTTCTAAAATGAGCATATACCCTTAAAGCTTCAATAGATTTAGATGCAACAATAATAATAATTTAGCGTGCAATTTATAATGAACGAGAGTTCTTCTGAGACATTCTCAGGTAGGAATATCGAAACAATAAAAACATTTCGCAATTTTTTCTTTGATAACGTTTTGACTGAACTAAACGAGTAACTACGCCCTATGAGCAGTGCTGTTTGTGAGCGAACGAGTTATAAAGAGATTTTTAGCTGCCTGACTAATCATTAAAAATTGCAAAACAATTTCAAATTTTTGTAACTTTAAGTAAGCACCTCTCGACAAAAATGAACGGTCTACTAGCTAGATTAAAAGCATAGCGGACATCTGTCGAGTTAAAATGAAATAATTGTCATGATAATAATGGATGATATTCACAACATGCGATGGGAAAGAGTGCGATCAACATTAACTTGTTAGCAAGTATATTTTTCGATAAAATGGTAATAATGAATTGTTATTAATATATCCATGTTGAATTTTATTCCTGTAACAAAATTCACGATAAAAATGACTTAGTTGAATAAGCCAACAAACTCCATGCTCCTGGTGTTTAAAATAATTTCACAATTAAAAATTTTGTTATTGTAATCATTTTCCAATCTTTTTCTAATCTATATATAAGAAAAGAAATTAATTAAAACGCAATAGTCTTTTATAACAAGTCACAAAAGCCATAAAACAGTTTGTGTATATATATTAGATTAAGACTGTCAGAAATGCATGCAATTATTGATAAAAATCACAGCATGTTCGGCGTTAGTTAACTTCCAATTTATTTTTTCGATTTTTCTAACGGTTGACCGTAAATCATTTGCAAGTTTCTTTAGTGCAAAACCAAAATTTTTGTTTATTTTATGCATGATAAAACGGAAAAGCTTTTTTCGGTATTCCTATACCATCTTCGGTGCTCATATTGATATGTCGTGTTTGTGCCCAGATGTTCAAATATACCTATATATATTGTGCCTCTACTTTGTTGATTCCTTGTTTGTTTAAAGTGAACACTTAGTTTTACAATTTCGACTTCTTTAAATATAGCACTTTTACGTGTTTTCTAATAAATATATATAAGTATATATATATATATATTTGAGCATCTGGGCACAAACACAACATACCATTTGAACACCGAAGATGGTATAGGAATACCGAAAAAAGCTTTTCTGTTCTAACACGTATAAAATAAAAAAAAATTGGTTTTGAACTAAAGAAACTTGAAAATGATTTACGATGAACCGTTAGAAAAATCGAAAAGTTAAATTGGAAGTGAACTAACATCGAGCAAGCTGTGATTTTCATCAATAAGTGCAAATATATATATATATATATATATATATATACATATATACGTTGGTAATAGACCATAATTTTTACAATATTCTATAAATTCTACCGAATGTTTGGCGTTAACGTCGGTTGGTCGCAGAACTTCGGGTAAATGTTTGTAATAGACCATAATTTTTACAATATTCTATAAATTCTACCGAATGTTTGGCGTTGACATTCGGTAGAATTTATAGAATATTGTAAAAAATATATATATACATACATCTTTTCTTCAGGATTCTAGACGCTGTCTCACCACAACTACCTTCCAAGTACAAACGCCATAAAGGTTGGATCAATAAAAATATCATCAAATTATCCAAAACTAAATATAAATTATATATAAAAAGCATCAAATTTCCTACCGATACTAACATCTCTGCTTACAAAAAGTTCCGTAACTTCTTCACTTCAATAAAAAGAAAGACTGAGCGCAAATTCTATGTCATCAATTTTGCTATTTCTAAAAATGATCCCAAATACCAATGGAAACTGATAAAGCAAGCCCTGAACTCCAATTCATCTTTTCTTCCTATATCTAAACTCACCATTAACAACATCCCCATTGACGACAAACAGGACATATGTGAACACTTGAACGAACACTTTACTACTATCTGCAACAAACTTCTTTCTACTCTTCCTGCTGTTTCAACTAATCCGATTTCATTCATAAGCCGCTCTCTATCTGATTCTATTGATTTTTACCCCATCTCAACTTCTGAATTGATAACTTTAACTGCCAAGATGAAAAATAATAAATCGGTTGCTGCTGACGGATTAAATATGTTTTTAATAAAAAATACAATTCACAATTTAACAATTCCCCTAATCCATATTTTCAATTTATCTTTGTCCACTGGTGTATTCCCTGATACTTTTAAAACCTCTAAAGTTATTCCTATATTTAAAAACGGTAAACCTGATGACATCAATAACTATAGACCCATTTCTCTTCTCTCTCCACTATCCAAACTTCTTGAAAAATTAGTTTATACTAGGTTGTTCTCCTTTTTTGAGGCCAACAAAATTTTTTGCAATAATCAATACGGTTTTAGGCCAAACCACTCCACAGAGCTTGCTACTCTTGATTTCATACATCACATTTTATCCAGGTTAAATGACAAAAAGCTTTCAGTTGGATTATTTTTAGACCTTTCCAAAGCATTTGATGTAATCAATCATAACATCTTACTAAACAAACTAAAACTTTATGGTGTCAGAAACGTAGCCAACGATTGGATTAAGAGTTATCTCTCTTCACGTAAACAATACGTCTCCGTTGAAAATCACCAATCTACTACGGCCTTCATCCTAAACGGCGTTCCTCAAGGCTCAATCTTAGGCCCTCTACTTTTTCTAATCTATATTAACGATATCCAAAATGTATCTACCGATATAAAATGTTTGCTTTATGCTGACGATACCAACCTCCTATTTACTCCTGATAACATCTCAAACTGTTCTGATTCAATTAACCAAGTGCTCTCTAAATATTCTGATTGGTTCTCTGCTAATAAACTCATAATAAACTACTCTAAGTGTTCTTATATCATCTTTGGCCCAAAAATCTTATCAAATTTGTCTCCAAACCTAAATCTTAATATCAACAATATCTCAATAAGTCGTGCATCTTCTTCTAAATTTTTAGGTATAACCATTTCTGAAAATCTTTCTTGGGAATCTCATCTACAATCTATCTCCTCTAAAATCAACAAACTCATAGGTCTTTTCTACAAAATCAAGCACAAATTAACCAAATCCGCCTTAAAAAAAACTCTACTATGCTTTTATTTATCCTCATCTCACTTACTGCATAACCATTTGGGGTAACTCACCAAAAACCCATCTTCATTGTATGATATTGTCACAAAAAAGAGCTATACGCTTAATCTTCAATTTGAACCCTTTCTCTCCCACTAGCTCTTTTTTTAGTAAACATAATATTTTGTCGATTAATTGTTTATACATTTATTTTACAGCTATTTTTGTATTCAAATTCTTAAATAATTTACTTCCCTCCTTTTTTTCTAACTTTTTTACACTCAGTGAATCTGTTCAAACTCTCAAAACTAGACACACCACTATCTTTTACTCAGTGAAAACTCGCCTTAAACTCATCTCTACAAGTTTAAAAACAACTGGCCCTAAAATTTGGAAATTATTTGTGCCTCAGGCCATTCAAAACATAACAAACAAGCAACTCTTCAAAAAAAGGTTGCAATCTCAGCTTTACTTACTTCACCCCGACACCACCATCTAACGATTTATATACATTAATATATAGCTGTTGTTTAAATATGAATAGAAGTGTGGGTGTGTTGTGCGTGCGTGTGTGTGGTGCGTGTGTGTGGTGCGAGTGCGTGGTGCGTGTGTGTTTTTGTCTGTCCGTTATTATTATGATTATTTGTCTGGTTAAGAAGTATTATCTGAATATATTCAATTGGAGTTAACATTTTTATAGGATTTCGATATAGTATTTGAATGTATTTGAACGCCGAAATTTAGTTTTTTTAATTTTCTAACCTTTGAACCTTTATGTTTATTAATGACTTAGTTAAGGGTGGCTTCTCCACAAGTTTATTTTAAACTTATTTGGTCCTCTATAATGAAAATAAAATAAAATAAATAAAATATTAGAGATATGACTAAAAATTTTTTTGGCGATGTTTGGTTTCCCATGCCACTATGAGTGGAGAAATTACATTTTAAAACTGGAAATACCATTTGAAAGTGTTGAATCTTAAAAAGGTTCACCCCCTAGCTGAAAACCGTTTTCTCCCATTTATCTATTGTTAGATACAGTACAGTTTAAGGTATCACAGCTTCAGTTTATTGCTGGTGTATGCTAAATGTATGCATGCTTACTACATAATCTTTCATATTATATATTATATTTGTTATCATCACCTGACTTTTGATATTTAATAAACCTATTTTGATAATCTAAACTCATAAGATTTGTTTATTTGTAGATAATTAAATTTTCACTCAAATTATAATTCGAAAGGACGTCTAGATGTCGAAAAATAGTCTTCCTTCAGATTTGAATAAGAAACTATGGGAATCAAATTTGGTGAGATTTGAAACAGCCAAGAATTCAAGAAAGTATGCAAAGATTGTTGACAGTCTTGATCAAATGAACAAAATGCCAACAGAACAGCATATCCTGGACAGATTTACGTGCTTGGCTGCAAATGTGAAAAGTAGACAGGAGAGAGTTGTGATAGTGGTCAAAGAAGTAAAAATCTTATGGAAAAAACTGAATCTTCCAATTCAAAAAGGCAAATCTACAGTGGAAAGAAAAATTGAGAATGTACTAAACAAGTATGAAAAAGACAGCAGAAAACCAGGAACGCAAGACTTTACCAACTTGTTCAACGTAACTGATGAAAATGGAGAATGGTTGTGCCAGGAAGATAAAGCCTTCTATAACCTTCAGATGTCAACAAATTGTAGAGCTGGCTACTGCACTACAATTGAAGATACACAAGGAGTTCATCCTAGAAAACTAAAGTTGATTAAGCAAAAAGCCAGTCAAAATATTACTAAAACATGTAATGAATGATTATTTTGAAGCAGCAACAACCTCGCCTAATCTCAATTATTGGTTCATTAGCAGAATAACAGAAGAGTACCAGCAACTGAAAGCATCTTTTGACAATTCTGGAGATGCTCTGAAGGAAGAAGAAGAAGAAGTTGTTTGGAGAGATGATATGGCTTTCATTCATCACTTGATCACATGTTACAGACAGTTTAAGAAAACAGGATGCTTCCCTAAAGTAAAATTCAGAACTTTGCCAAATATAAGCAATGCAAGATGGAATAGCCGAGCAATCTATGCTTTGCTAGCTTATATTTTACTTCCAGAATTTCGACAGTCAGCCGAAGGTCAGTCATCATGTGACTTTATTAGTGGCACGTGGAGTGACATCTGGTTTTCTGGTCAGGTTTATAATGAGGATAACTACAATAATTTGGCAGCCGTTTGCAAAGATCACTCAAAGGCAATAAAGACTTTAAGGACTTTTTGGTCGGTTGAGCCGACTCCAATCCCAACTCAAAGGTCAAACATTTGTGCTGAACGTGCAATTAAAGTTCTGCAGGATTTACTTCCATTGTGCAAAAACATTGAAAAAATTAACATTAAATTTCTTTTGACAAATGAACACTAAAACCTGTATGTTTGTATTTCTGATTAAAAAAAACCATTTTGTACAATGTATAATTGTATATATATATAAATTTGATTAAGGGGGTAACATTTTTTTAAAGTTGACACTTGCCATTGGATTTTTCTTCATCTTTGCATTAAAACTCCACAAAAAATAACATGGGGATAGGGTCTTTAAAAATTGTCATATCCCTAATACATACATACATATACATATATATATATATATATATATATATATATATATATATATATATATATATATATATATACATACATACATATACATACATATAGCACAATTTGTACAAACACGTAGTAACACTTTCAATATTTCTCTCTCCTCTTTCTTTCTTTTTCCAAGTAAAAAAAGCAAGTATATTTTTCGCTATCGTCGGTCGGTCGTAGAGATCAGTATAATAAATCCATCCACCCACACTCTATCCATCCTACAATCTTCAACATTCATTCAATTTATATATGTGTGTGTGTGTGTGTGTGTGTGTGTGTGTGTGTGTGTGTGTGTAGTGTCAGCGATTATATATGCATATATGTAAGCATGTAAGCTTTTCAGTGCTTAATTGTGTGTGCAAGCTTCTGCGCGTGTTGTCGGCTAACTTTCACCAACACGCCAAATGTTTACAAATGGATACAAATTGGAACTTCAAGCGATCATAAACTTTGGCGACTTGTGTGGCGACCGCACTGCGAACCATGAATTTTAAAAGCAGAAGGGATCAGAAGGGTCAATGCTTGTGGAATAAAATGGTATCGAAGAGAGGAAGCTGCAGGCGTTTTGGAAAGATGACTACCACCAAAGAGATGCGTGGAAAACTAAATAAATATACAACGGTGGTAGAAAAAAAAACTCAAATTGTTCTGTGGATGATAATGGATTGAAAAAGAAACAAAAAATGCCTGCTTACGTGCATATATGTGTGTGTACCATCTGTATATATAACATGCCGTTTCGACGAAGTATCACATCACCAACATTGACAATGGAAAGTTTCCTTATTCGCAATGTTGCATTGTTACACTCCATCCACCCACACTCCATCCATCCTACAATCACCAACATTCATTTGAGAACTCCTCACTTCCGTCCTATCTACTCATCTACCCGCTGAAGAGCTTGTTCCAATCATCATCTGTATATATATATATATATATATGTGTGTGTGTGTGTGTGTGTGTGTGTGAAAACATAGAGTATATATATATATATATATATATATATATATATATATATATATATATATATATATATAACAAAGAATTAAGCATACTCACCAAATACGTGGAAAGAGTGAGAAAGATATAAATCGAGGGTTGAACTTTAAAGTGCAACCTAAAACTTAAAGAGAATCAAAAGTCGAAATGCATGCATGACGTAAGATCGACTTGTTATTACAATCGTTTTATCAACTGCTAAATAAACAAAAACTTTCAAAAATATTTTCCAAACATTTAGCACAAATTACACTTTGTTAACAGATTATTTTACATAGTATTCAAGAATTTTTTAAACGAATACACACAAATATATATAAATATATGGTCTAAAGTTAAAGATTTTAAAAATTGAAACTGTTTCTGCTTACTAATGAACACCACAAAAACTAAAAATTAAAATATAAGAATGAACAGAATAAAGAACATAATGAACAGTTCCCCATCAGACATCTGACTAATGATGCCAGCAATCACATCGCATCACATAAGACACATGTAGAGTACACACACATTCGCGATACTGCAATTCACACGCTCGACCACAAGTACTACGATCTTAATACCATTGGAAATTTAGTAAAGTTTAGAATAAAAGTTTAGAACATCTTCCGAAACATCAAGTAGGATGAATAAACAATCAATTTATAAAAAATCATGTATAAAGGTTCAGTGCGGTCCAATGATGGGATCCAGGCTTATAAACCAACGTTGTTATGGCATATCAAATAATCAAATAATAACGATCATAATCGACATCATCAACCCACATCACATAATGAATGAACATAATTATATAAAAATAATAAATAGAGAACAAAATTGTACGGCCCATAGCAAGTTGAATGAAAGTATTTAATTACTTGAAATCGAGACACAACACTGCATTGCATTCAACACTAGCAAGCACTATGAAATGTAGCGTATCACAAAATTATTAACTTCAAGCACTGATGTCTGTTGTACGCAAGCAACTACAAAGGAAAGTGTACATTTCAATTCGTCGCCAAATTTATAGAATCAGAAAGTACAATATTAAAATAATAACTCTTCATTTGTGACAACTTGTTGAAACTTTATTAAACCAGGCAAATAAAAATTTTCGGCAGACATGGGATTAGCCCATGAGATCCTTACATTAAGTATTTATTACGTTACTAACATTGGAGAAGGTAGAAGTTCTAATGATTGGAGCCCTTCATTGGTAGATGTGGCGATAAAATTGTTACTGTCCTCTAGTTGTTATGAAAATAAAAGCAAGCAAGTAACCAGTAGCATACAATCGTACGTTTGTGTCCATGAATTATAAGAAAGCGTGTGAATTACCTCGATAGGAACCTTTGCGTTCTTTTGATGTTCATAAAGTTTCTCACTTAACCGCTATTAAAAGTCATTTAAATTCATAAAAATATACGTTGAAAAAAATGTATAAAATAAAAATACTCCTTTACGTGTAAATATATAAATATATATATAGAGTTGTATAAACATATCAAATAATTTGCGAATGTGTTATTCAACATTTGCAAGAGTCAGCTTGAGAGCATATACTCATCCAACATATACATATCAAAATGACAATAAAATACAACAGCCAAAAAATACATTGGAAGAGTAATAAAAAAATAAAAAATAATAAAAAAAAAAAAAATTTAATTCCAGCGGTTGTCCTTGATCATGTGGGCGACCTCGATGATGTACTTGCCCTCCTTGTACTTCTGACTCGTCTCGAATGCGTGCTCCTGCCAGTGCAACATCGCAACGTTTTATAAAAACGTGCTAACAACATCATGACATCATGACAACGTCACAACATCATGACAACGTCACAACATCATGACAACGTCACAACATCATGACAACGTCACAACATCATGAAATCGTGATAACGTAATAAACAGGGCGTCGGAGTCGGAAATTTTTCCCAGAGTCGGAACTTTTTGGGAGCCCGGAGTCGGACCGGAAAAAGTTATTTACTTTTAAAAAATTTTAATTTTAAAATTTTAAAAATAAAAAATTTAATTTTCTTTCCTGTAAGTTTTTTAAGATTGTGTTTTTTAGAAGATAAATATACGCACCAAAAGGCAATCATCTTCAATACTAAAAATAAATGCTAGTTATGTTAATAAAATCACTAATTTTTTTTCAGTATACTGTAAAACATAAAAACAAAGTAATTTTACTGAGATAAACAGTAACATTGACTGATTTTAAGTGTTTGTTTAAAATATTTTTCACTTAGTAGTGATAATATGATGAAATTATGATACGAAAGTTGGAATTCGGAACCCGGAGTCGGATTTTTTTCACCCGACTGCGACACACTGATGATAACGGCGTTCTAATTACGTCAACTTAACATCTTCGTAACACCATCATCGTAACACCATCATCGTAACAACATCATCGCAACATCATCATCATTACAACATCATGACAACAACACCAAAATAGTATCTTAACATCATGATGGCAAAAACGAATCAAGCAGATGTTTATGAAATGTTCACTTCAGTTAATTGCGTCTCAGCAATTATATTACAACAATTCAACGAGGAGGCTAGTGCAACTTAAGCTAGAAAGAAGCATAAACATGAAGGTGGGCAGATGCAAATATATCAGAGAGAACGTGGTAAGAAGCTGAAAAGAACAAACCCACCCATCAGATCTGCAAGGGAATAAAAATAAATTACTGAGCCTGCCGGGGTGTAACGACAGGAAGTAGAAAATCAATACAACACACGCACGCACACGCGCGCTCAGCATAAAATTCCAATGGCGATAAAATTAAAATTAGAACACAACCGAACAGAAAAATATCATCAACTCATTATCTAAAAACTGTTGCTGATGTTTTTAATCACATAAACTTTGTAACTCAAAACTGTACTGCTTGATATTTTTATCTGCTGAAAATATCTCAAGCTTGTTTACATGTTCATGTATTTTTCTATGTAAATGAGTTGGAGTCTGCTGGACAATGAAATGAAGAGCCGTGGAGGACCTCCTTCACAGTGACCTAACTACGACTGACAATGACTACCCTAACCAAACCAGTTCGTGTGAGTGAGAATGTAGCAGAAACAAAGCAGTAAGCAAATGGAACTGCCAGCCAACATAACTTGAACAGCACGAAGTAATTAAAAAATGTTACTAACGTATTTCCAACCGAGTGTAGTTTTGCAGGATTCACAGAAAATGTCTGCCACTGCATGCAACCCTGTCAACAGGACCCTCTCCTCTGCTTGTCCACATCCGACATTTACTCTGTTGGTTTTTGTTCGTTCGCTTGTTCGTTCGTTCTTACGTTCGTTCGTTCGTTCGTTCGGTTTAGAGCGAAACGAAGGAGCATGATCGGGTTTGAACTCGAAGAGACCCCACAGGAATGTGTGACGCGGTGGTTCACTCGTATTCATGCGTGTCCATGTGGCGTGCAGGCCTCTCAGTAATCATTGCCATCAGTCGAATGTTTCATTAATAACAACAAGCACTTAACATGTACTCGCATCGTCAGCACGCAATCCTCTCATCCCCTCCATTACATGCATTGTTTTCAAGTGCATTGATACGTTCTATAATCTATAAAAGTTATATAAGACGAAACCGAAACGATATACTAAGCAACGTATGAAATGTTATATAATGATCACGTAAAATTATAATGTTCATTGAAAGAAAAAACTCTCATCAATTTGGCAGTTCAATAAAATGAACACACAGCTTCCAGTCTGTGACGCACAAAAATGAAGAGGCGAACGAAACCGAAGAGAACTGGAGACAGCCAGCAACTGCTGTGCGTTCGACGAGATGGATGGATGGATGGGTGGATGGATGGATGGATGGATGGATGGATGTTTAAAGGTGCCAGGCCAGGTTCGAATGCCTGTCAGGTACAACGTGTGAGGTGCCGTCCTTTGGGTTTCACGTTCGCTGTGTGTTAGGATAACCAATGAGAATAACAAAGTAATGAAAACTGAAGAGAACAAAGAACTACAAACGGAGAATTGAAGAGAACAAAGAACTACAGAAAATTGAAGAGAAAAAGAACTACAAACAGAGAATTGAAGAAAACAAAGAACTACAAACAGAGAATTTAAGAGAACAAAGAACTACAAACAGAGAATTGAGGAGAACAAAAAACTGCAAACAGAGAATTGAAGAGAACAAAGTAATGAGAAATAAAGAAAACAAAGAACTACGAACGGAGAATTGAAGAGAACAAAAAACTAAAAACGGAGAATTGAAGAGAACAAAGAACTACAAACGGAGAATTGAAGAGAACAAAGAACTACAAACAGAGAATTGAAGAGAACAAAGAACTACAAACAGAGAATTGAAGAGAACAAAAAACTATAAACAGAGAATTGAAGAGAACAAAGTAATGAGAAATAAAGAAAACAAAGAACTACGAACGGAGAATTGAAGAGAACAAAGAACTACAAACAGAGAATTGAAGAGAACAAAGAACTACAAACAGAGAATTGAAGAGAACAAAAAACTATAAACAGAGAATTGAAGAGAACAAAGTAATGAGAAATAAAGAAAACAAAGAACTACGAACGGAGAATTGAAGAGAACAAAGAACTACAAACAGAGAATTGAAGAGAACAAAGAACTACAAACAGAGAATTGAAGAGAACAAAAAACTATAAACAGAGAATTGAAGAGAACAAAGTAATGAGAAATAAAGAAAACAAAGAACTACGAACGGAGAATTGAAGAGAACAAAAAACTAAAAACGGAGAATTGAAGAGAAAAAAGAACTACAAACAGAGAATTGGAGATAACAAAGAACTACTAACACAGAATTGAAGAGATAGGCTCGCCCTTGACTTCCCTGGAATGACTGAATGAAATAATGAATAAACGAATGAAATTTAATGGGTAGATGAACAATATTTATAAATATAAATTATATGTATATATATGTATGTGTGTGTATGTGAGTGTGTGTGTGTGTGTGTGTGTGAAAAAAATTAAGATGTAGATGTTTGATAAACTGTCATATATTGAAAATATTTACTATCTGATGATGAAGAATTTTGCATCAATCATTTCAATCGATGTTTCTAATGATTTTGAAAAAAATGAAATTCATTTCAAATTGATCATGTTTACAAAATAAAACTATTGATTCTCAAAACTTTAAATGGTTTCTCATAAATGATTTTCACATTTAGATTTGAATTAATAAATTAAAAACAAAGCTCATAAACACATGTGTTTTTGTTCACAAAAGCAGAAATGCTGTTTAAACTTACAAATTATGAAATCTTCTTCGCAGTCAGTATTTCATCTTATAAACATTGGTAAATTAGAATTACAAACATGAATTAGTTTAGTTTAGGACAGCACTGATCTGTTAGTTATTATTATTTAATGTGAGAACAAACAAATGAATGTAAGAACCTTAGAAATGAGTTCATCGTGATTGGCTAGATGAGCTCTGCAGTGGACACAGCTGTACGTTCGATGACACTCGTCAGGGAGGTAGGCATGAAAAGTTTTCACCATTGCTTTTGAGGTCTGCTGGTCACTTGTCGTTGAAATTTTGGCTGGTAAAACTGACTGAAGCCAAAAATTGTTTTAAAACATTCAATTATTTTTAAAAAAATTCATGTTCCAAATTTTAACTGAAAACAGATAAATCAAACAGCTCTTTTTATATATTTTCAATGGAGCTGGCTGGTCAATTTCTTAATTATAATGCAATAATGAATAACTATGCATCATAAAATAAAGTCCCAGAAGATAACGGAATTAAAATAAGACTTACATTTTTTGTAAGTTTTTTTTGGTAGATTATTAAAAAATAAAATATGAAAGCTCAAAATTAAAATTCTGATGTTTCAAAGTTTTATAAACACCATGAAACCTACATTTTGATTTTGAAACATCAAAAAAGTAAATTAATATAAATATACAATACAATAATTCTTATGTTAATTGAATGACTACTTTTGTCTTATTTATTACCTTATTTCGCTGTTTTTATATGGCTTATGCTTTTTTTAAGATGTTTAGTAAAGATTAGTTTTAAAAAAAACTTTGAAAATTTAAATTTAAACTTTGAAAAATTTCAAAAACCAGATGTTTTGAAATTAGAATTAAAACAAATAAATTAATTAAACGCTACGAAATCTAAAATCTTAAATAATAATTTCCTGAAAACTGAATAGGAAGATTTTATTTTGTGTCTAAAAAAGCTTTCTTTATTATTTGCCTATTTGTTTATTTGCCTGTCCGTTTGTTATTGCTAGAGAAACGATCAGCTGTTCTGACAGGATTCTAACAGCACACAACAACAAACACCACAAAATATCTTTGCTGCTTACCGCGTTCAGAAAAAATGACGATTTAGAAAATAATAAACTTTAAAACGATATTTGTATGTTGAAATAATCACCAGCTGAATAGAAATTATTTTCAAGTCTTTGTTTAAAACGCAAAACGCTCGAGCGATTGTTGAATTTATCTTTTATGCATATGTGCCTGGTGCGCGCTGGTTCCCTGCAGAAAGCTGGTTGAAGCTTTTTTGTAATGTAAGTAGGCAGCCCGTTGCTAAGGAACCAGGCTAATGTTAATTACAACACGTGATGTAAACAAATGAACACAGCTGACAAGGGAGAACTAAAAATAGCTTCCTACCTTCGTTTGCTCATTCGTTGGGAAAACAACACAGAGATTGATTTTGTTCGTTTGGTCGGTTAGTTGGTTGGTTGGTTGATTTGTTGGTTGGCTTATTTGCTGGTTGGTTAATTGGCTGGTTGGTTGGTTTGTTGGTTGTCGATCTTTCGTGTTATAGAAAATATGTTCAATTTTCTTTGTTGATCTGAGCGTGAATTATTTTACATCCTGCAAACGAGTGTATGTTTATGTGTGTTTATTAACATGTTTTATGCTTGCGTCATCTCTATTCTTTGTATAAAGAAACCTGTCTGCATAATTTCTCTCAGTTCGAACACGTGTGCAAGCATGCTAGTGAACACTCATAAGAACAAGTATAAATAGTTAGCTCAATATATGTAATACTAACACGACGTAAGACGCCATACAGACTTGTTATGAGATAGCAGCACAAATATACTGCACGCACCATATGCGCGTGAGCACAACGTGCAGTTTCAAACTCTGTCTAAAATGCACGTTGAATTGGATTTTGCAAATGTCAATTTGAAGAAAAGCGCCTCAATAAAATTTAAACTTCTTTGTCTTGCTTTGCTTACTAGTCTAAACCTGTACGTGCTGATAGTGTGCTGTGTCGCTCTAGTCATGGATAAAAAATAGAGATCGTCAATGCAAATAAAGCTTAATAACTTCAAATCGTCCTAACTTTGTTTTTTTTAGTTTAATTTTGTCAATTGCAATAGCTTTCATGACTTCTCTAACTTTGTTAAAATATTTTATTATTAATTGTCGGTTATTATTATTTTTTAAAATTGTGTTTTGTTTACTGATGTTGTGTCCAAGCCAAGCCAAGCCGATGTAGCTGATTCGACTCGACTTGAAGTTAGAAGCCGATCGGCTCGGCTCGGAAATTTAACCAGCTAACCAATGGAGATGATCGAAAAAAAATTTCAATTATGTAAAAAAATATCTTTAAAACTTTAAAACAAGCTGTTAGCATCACTAAACTTAATAGTTAAAGTGGAATCCCGAAATTATAATTCGTGTGAATGGTGGAAAAATCATAAATTACAATATTCCATACTGAGTGAAATGGCAAGGGGTTACATTTGTATCTCTTCAACTTCCGTTCCAAGTTGAATATTTTTATATATAAACCGCTTACAAATTTACGCGTATTAAAATGATTTCTTTTCGTTAGGGGTAAATGCGTATTCATCTGCTTCGTGTCTTGGATCGGCTCAGTTTGGAATTGTATCGGCTCAGCTTGGATCGGCTCGGCTTAAAATTTTATCGGCTCGGCTTGGAATTTTATAGGCTTGACTCGGCTTGAGAGTCAAGCCAAGCCAAACCCGTTAATATCACTAGTCTTGTTTATATTTTTGTGAGTTCATCAAATATTTCACTGAGCCTACAGCAGCATTTTACTTTATTTTAATGCGTTCTATGCCAAATAAATTAAAATTGGTTTTCGAACGTGAGGGTGCTGTCCCAAAGCGTTAACTTCTTTTGCATTGGTGCTATATTTGTAAAATTATTTGCCATTTCTATATTTTGGTCATAATTGTAGTTTTATACGCAAAAAATTGCTTGTCAACCTTGCTCTTTACAATTTAAAACTTTTAACTTATGCACTAAATTAAAGTAAATAATTAAAAATAAGTGACTTGTTTATTACAAATCAATGTGGAATTGTGACTCAGGTTATTTCATCTCGTTCATTATAAAATCAATTATCAATTCAACCACAAAACAAATTTGTTAAGTTACTGGCTTCAACTTACTGAGCAGCGTGATGGTCTAATGGTTAAGGTCGCCTGGTGTTGTTTCGCAGTAACCGGGTTTGAATATGATAAAAAGATCCAGCCTATCACATACTTCGTGTGTGATGCGTCGTTTAGCATGTATTCATATGCGATGTTTGTGCACTTTGTTAAATCCTCTGAGCTCTGGAAGAGTGTAATTGACCTTTTTAACCTTTCTAACCTTTTCAAACGAATTGAAACGATCAATCAACTACATAGATTACGCTAGACTTACAGGGACGGGACGTTCTGTCCCTTCGTCCCTGCCTCGATATTTACGAGGGGCATATTTTTCTGCCTTCTAGTGTTTTTTAAAAAAATCAAATGTTGACAACTGACAACTGAGCATTTTTTGGAACTGGTTTGCTAATTTGTAAATATAGAAAACAATAACATGAATTAAAAAAATGGACAACGAATCGAAAAATAAATTATTTTTTCCAATCGATGATGTTTGGCTTTTTATTACATTTATGCAACTGCGTAGCATTGAACTGCGCAACTTGAATTCTCATAGGCTTATCATGATTTGTGTTTTAACATTTAAGAAAATCTTCAAATCTCATTATCAGCTTTCTGAAGTGCAATGCGCCGATAAACTCATCCCAATTTTTTTGTTTGAATTAATTATACTTCCGATTATTTGTGAATAAGAGAATATGATGATTGTGTGAACAACCTTTTCCCAATAGCATGGTTTGTTACTTTTACTTCCTTAAGTTGTTGAGTATATAGCAACCAACTTTTTGCTGATATTACATATTTCTCCATAACGACTAAATGTTAATTTTCCTGAAAAGATTGCGGCATGGTCTGATACGAGTTTTCGAATGTACGCAGTTTGCATTTCAAAAACCTGCTGCCGTGATTTTGTTTCAAATGCAAGCAGGAGTGTCAACGTCCATCGGCCTACTAAGCAGTTATTTATTGAACGTAATATAACTTTTTTTTTACATTCAAGACATTGATCAAGTGCCATGTTTTTGCTTAATTCTTTTCGGCATTTGTATAACAGCAATTTATAAACAACAATTTCATGTTGACGTCATTATGACATCAATCTTTCTTGATTATTTTTAATAAAAAAATTTATTTCTGATATATAAATGAATCACGTATATACTTTATATTAATGTAGCACCATACTTTCACTCAAATATTGTTGCATATAATGTCGCGGGTAGCAAGCGTCAGAAAATTATTTGTGTCAACCCACATTATGTTTCTGTGTTTAATATTATTTATTACTTTATTATTTTCAATAATTTCCATAGTAACAGAATAAAATAACGATTAAAATTTTTACAACTTTAAAGTCCATGCCAATAAACTTTTTATATGATATTAATATACAAAGAAACCTTGAAATAAAATTATATTTTTTTCAAAATTTAAATTACACTATTGATTAAATGCATGCGAATTGCTTTCTCATCATCAATCATCATTGATTGTTCTAAACTTACATGCCAATTTGCGCTAGAAAGCTAGAGAACCAATTTACTTAATTATATGTTTATGGTCTTTTGCTTAATGTTTAATTCTTTATCATCAACGATTTGTGTTTTTTGGCTGTCTGTATTTAAAAGTGTATCTGATGATCATTACAATAATTATAAATTAATAAGTAATTGCATTCTATCTCGTCTCGTATTGTCTGTTAATATTAATAATAATAATATAAATCATAATTTGAAAACAAAAATTGTCCGGGGAGTAATTGTCCTGGGGGTATTTTGTTTTGGGGGTATTTGTCCGGGTGGTTATTTGCGTGGGGGGTGGGGGGGGGGTATTTGTCCGGGGGTATATTGTTTGGGGGTTTTTTGTCCGGGGGATAATTGTCCGGGGGGGTTTTTGTCCGGGGAGTTATTTGCGTGGGGGTATTTGTCCGGGGGGTATTTGTCCGGGGGGTAATTGTCCTAGAACCGTTTTTGGCACATGCTGTAACACTTTAACAACCCTATAATCCATTCCAATAAACCTCTCAGATAATATTAATACACAAAGAACATAATAAAGTTATTATGATTTTTATTAATTTTTATTGTAACAAATTTTTTATGTAAAAATGTAATTTCATTTTTGTATGTATGAATATTTTAAAAATAAAATAGTATCGTTGGATTTTTTTCTGGAAGACTTTTTTTCCTGAAGACGTTTTTTCTGGAAGACTTTTTTTCTTGAAGACTTTTTTTCTTGAAGGCATTTTTTCTGGAAGACCTTTTTGAATGAAGATATTTTTACTGAAGATATTTTTTCTGAAGACATTTTTTCCTGAATGCTTTTTTTCTGGTTACCGTATTGAGTTTAGAGTATAGAGTATGTATTGTATGTATGTATAGAGTATGTATATATCAGTTTAGAGTATGTATTGACAGTCGAGATGTGAAAAAAACAAAATGCCATAACACATAATAGTTTGCTTTTGGTGATCTGATAATAAAAAATAAGAGACCGAGTACCAAACGACAACTGCACCTTTCAAGACGATTTTACTTTGAAGCCTAATCATGTAATGTACGACTATGTGCATCAACAACATTCGTATATTTGTGTTACGACCACTTCACTATCATGACGTCTCTCAAATCTCACAATCAGCACATGCAACTCCAATAATCAGCCAATTTCTTGACTGCAACGCAAGATATCACAACACACCTTAGAACACCACAAAACACTGTCTTTCTTTTTCACTTATTCTTGATTATAATAAAAAAAAGTTTCCATTATTATTATTATCGCTGTTGTTAAAAATTTAAAAATAAAAAAATGAACTCAAAAAAATTGGCAGATTAAATTTCTCTTCTTCATCCTAATAAAGTTAGATGTGATGTTGCTGTTTCTTGGTATAATTATGAATGTAAGACTTGAAAGACTTTGCCGTAAAAAGGAAAGAAAGTACAGAAAGCATCAGTCTGCTGAATGCAAAAGTGATTGGATTGCAGCTCTTAAAAACTAATCTCGAATTTTTTCCCAAAAAAGAAATTGTTATTGGGAAAAACTTATCAACAAAAATTGTGGATCTCCTAAAAAATTTATAAAAAATAATAAACAAAGTTTTATGCAATCAAGTTACTGGAGAATCGTCTAATAAAATTATTAACTTAGATTCGTCACAGTTTGTTAAATTTTTTGATGATAAAGTTAACAGAATAAGACAGACTACTTATGCTATTAATAGACCAAAAATTTGTCAAACTGCTGACATAAACTGCTCGTTTTCTGATTTTACGCTCCTTACAGAATTGGAGGTTAAAAAGGTGGTGCTCAGCTTGCCATCTAAGATTTGTTTGATTGATATCTTTCCTACACACATTTTTATAAAATATATTGATCTGTTTATAGTCTTTTTGACAAGTTTCATAAATTTGAGTTTAAGCAGCGGTTTTTTTTCTCTTAAACATAAACATAAAGAAATGATGGGCGCGAAAAACATATGCCCATATCTAAATGAAATAAAATGTTATTATAATATCATTATATATGATGACTTTTCAAAAACAGAAATAAACACACACACACACACACTCACTTATATACTTCTAAATAAAATACACACACTCACTTATATACTTCTAAATAAAATAAAATAAAGATGTACGTTACCCACACATACTATCACACACAAACCACATCCACACACACCCGTATAATACATGCATACATATACAAGCGAGCAAAAATTTATCCAGTTTTGAAAAAAGTGAATATGGATAGAAATGATTCGACTAGTTATAAACCAATCTCCAATATTTGATTTATTTCTAAAGTAGTTGAACAAGTGGTTGCTAAACAATTCTAAATTATTTGACTCTAAACAGCTGTTACCTGTTTATCAGTCATCACATGACTGAGACAGCACTGTTATCTCTGGAGCAGTTACTGGATGGTTCAGATCATATCTAGACGGCAGGAAGCAGCAGGTTGTTTTCAAAAATGTATTATCTGAAGAAATGGTTATAGCATCAGGAGTACCACAAGGCTCGGTACTGGGACCTATTCTTTTCGTCATGTATACTGGCCTTAGGTATCACGCTTATGCCAGAATTATTACAGTGTACAATAAATCGATTTGTCAAGTGTCTAAAAAATATTGAAACGTGGATGCCTAACAATGGTCTTAAATTAAACCAACAAAAGTCAAAATTTTTACTCTTTGGAACTTGGCAGATATTAACAAAATTTATTATTGATTCGGTAGAAAATGATGATATCAAGATCAGATTTTGCGACAAAGTAGCTAATTTGGGTTGTTCACTTGATTCTAGATTATCAATGCATGATCATATAAAAACGATAACAAAATCATGTTCCTTGCAGATTAAAGAGTTATATAAGTTTCTTAATTTTTTGAATAAATATTCCATTAAGACGCTGGTACATGATTTATTTCTCTCGAGATTAGATTATTGCAATGGCCTTTTTTAAAGGCTGTCTGACAAACATGTTTCTGCAAAACAGTGCGGCCAAATTTAGTGTAGGTGGTCTCAGATATAATCATGTAACTCCAATTTTGGAAAGTCTCCATTGGCTTAACATAAAAAAAAAAGAATTACCTACTAAATAGTTCTAATAATGTATAAAACGTTACATGGTTTGTTACCAAGTTATTTGATTAATAAAATAGAAGAAAAATCTGTAATGATGAGTGGCCTGAAACTTAGGTCAGATGATAATATTTTGCTGGTTGCCCCGGTCATCAATTTACAGATCGCATCAAGAAATTTGGCTGTTTCCGGACCGGTTGTTTGGAACAGTTTGCCAAGATCTTTAAAGTCTAAGAATTTGAAATTGGAAGATTATAAGAAAAATTTGAAATCTTATTTATTTACACTTTAATTTTGATATTAAATTGTTCATTAATGATTGCCATCATAAACTGTTCTTTACTTTAATTAATTCGATATGGATAGCGCTTTTGAGAACCTTTTGATTTTTATTAGCGCCTAATAAAATGTCATAATAATAATAATAATAATAAATAATAATTATATATATATATATATATATATATGTGTGTGTGTGTGTGTGTGTGTGTGTGTGTGTGTGTGTATGCTTTTGTATTTTTTAGTGCAAAATGGCATGTGAGTTTTAACAAAACTAAGAGGACACGATGAAACAGAATCATCGGCTAACAAGGGAAATCTTATGGAATTGTTAGACCCATTCACAGCTTTTGCTCTGGAACTTAAAAACAAACTTTAACGTCGTTACGGTAATTAAAGTTGTCCTGAATACCAAAATGTCTAGCGCAACAGTTGCGACTCAAGATAGTACAAAGGTCAGGTATTGGTCAATACTTGTTGATTAAACCAGAGACGTATCCAGGAAGGAACAGCCCAGTTACGTCATAAGATATGTTGATAATTGCGTCATCAATGAAAAACCACTTGGAGCGTATCACATGCATCAGGTAGATGCTCTTAATCTAACGTCGTCTATCATTGATATTACTGATGAATTTAAGCTGAATTGGAACCACCTAGTCGCTCATTGTTACGACGGAGCCTCAATTACGAGTGTACACTTCGGTGTCCAAGCCTGAATCAAGGAAAAAGACCCACAAGCAATTTATGTGCACTGTCATGCACATCGTCTGAATTTGGTTCTAGTACAGACTGTTAGAAGCATCAGCGAGGTTAATGCATTTTTGTAACAATCCAACAGCTGTATGTCTTTCTGACTCAAAGCAAAATTGGTCATGAATTGTTCAAGCAGATGCAAAAAATCAAAACGTACAAACTCTCGAGCTTGAGTTTCTAGTTGATACCTGTTAGTCTCATTGGTACCGATCATAATCATTCAACTTATCAATTAACTTAATACGAGAAAATGAGCCAATTATCTTAATGATGTTAATAATAATTATAATACTATATTATATATAATTATAATATATATATATAGTTTATCTTTATTATTTTGATAATTGATTTCATCAAATCTTCAAATGATCAGATCATAATATGAATTTGATGATGTCTAATTAAATATTAAATGATAGTACTTAATTTGTTTGAAATGGTGACGTATGAATACCGGATGGGTGGACAGGCTGGCAGCTGGAGACAGTGATGGTAGCAAGGGCTTCATGTTCTTCGATGTTGAAATTGATCTTACCATTGAAGATGGCATTGGTTATGTTATTGTAGCGCTGCTACAGCTACTGCTGCTGATAATGTTAGTAGTGATGACGAATAGGAAGTAAAAATGATGATGGAGATGATGAAGTTAATAATTAATTAATTACGATTTGGTTTTAAAAGTGGTTAAAATGTTATGTGATAATAAATATGATTGATGCAATTTATTAAATTGAATATTCTCATATATTTTCTGATTTACATTTAAAAATATCCTGATCATTCACCAAAAATTAAATGATATGGATTGTTTTAATGAAATTTAATTATTTTGTAGTTAGTATTGTGTTGGAATTTAGTTTGTTTAATGAATCACATAAGACATAATAAATGTAATCAAACCATTGCAGAACATGTTGAAGATATCGTATCATTGGTCTTTCAGTATCTGAAGATGCTGAAGAAGGAAGCAATTAAGGAATGGGTATCCAGCGAATGCCAGGTTGCTGTCTCAGCACTTGAATAATTTTTCAGTGTTTATGCAGTTCTTAGAAAGAATCATTGTTCATGTGGATTTTTGTTGTTGGTTGATGTGAGAATGACAAACAAATACGAACGAGGAACATGATTGTTGCTTGCATCACTTCTGATGTTGTTGCGTTCATGTTTAAGTTGTTCTCCTTCAACTCGTTTCAGTTATTTGGAAAATTTGTTTATTTTGTTGTTCTCCTCAGAAGCTCAGCTCATGGTTTTTCCGATTCAAAGATGAGATGAAACCAATTGATTACACAAGCAAGTGTACTTCCAACATGCAGGTTCTTTAGTTTTGTTCCATTCTATCTTTCTTCTGTATGCACCTGTTCTTTTTCCAAATCAGTTGTTCAACCTTTTTGTTGTTCATCATCCAACATTTATAAACATCATAATTTTTTTGTTCCGTCATTTTGAGATTTAATCAGTCCATCATTCTGTGGTGCTTTTTATCTTCATTTTTTCATTACATCATTTTTTATTGTTTTATTCCATCGTATTTTATCTATTCATTTCATCATTTTTTGTTCCATCATTCTTTCATTCTTTATTCCTTCATTTTTCCATTTCATCATTCCTTTGTTGCAGATCTTTCCACTGAAGGAGATTCTGTCAGGGGGATATCTTTAAACCTGAACTCACCAAGATGGTCTTCGACGGGCTCTACTTATATAGAAATTTCGTTATATAGAATTTGTTTTGGAAAAGATTCTGTATTGCCTAGAAGGTGTTAATATGTCATATATTTATGAAAACAACTTTTTAATAATTTATTTTGATACCAGAAGGTAATAATGCACGGCATAATTGTAAAAATATAAAATTTTAAAAGTGAAATTTACTCTTTGTTCCATGCAACGATGATTTCGATTCCATTGAAATTAGTCGTGGTAGAATTCGCAAAATTACTAGAATATTAGAACAAGAAACAAAAAATATGGTTCTAAGATATTAAAGGAGTACAAAAACACCGCTCATATCAATTCATAAAATGCTGGTCGGATATTTCTTTTAACTTTTATAAATTTTGTTTGTTATGGAGGTATTATTTTCGTTCTATAGAAATTTTTATATGTAAAATTTCAAGGGACATAAAAAAAATGTTATAGTATAGAGATTTTCGTTGTATGGAAGTTCGCTATAAGGGGGTTCCACTTATGCATGCATATCAGTCTGATATGTTGATGAATTCAGTTATTTTCCCGCGGCCGTCATCGTTTGTTGTAATGATAACTTGTTATCAATATTATCATTGTGATAGCCATCATTATGATGATGGTTGCAATGATGACTAAAATAATTTTGAGGTACGAATTACAAATCAGTGATGATCATCTTACTTTCGATTAGAAATGTTTATTGTAACTATTTTTAAAACATGTTTCGACATTTTGTTTTTTTTACAATTCGCTCTTAGGTATTTCTTAGAGGAATCAACTACTATCAACTACTAAATCCATGCGTTCCACATGTATTGTAGATTTGCAGAGCGCCACTATGTTTTAAAATGTAATCATTTACACTTTTTTTTTTTTTTTTCAATCCAATTTTATTCGGCAAAAATCAAACCAGGAGATCCAAAAAAGAAAAACTTGTGCAGACCACCTTAACTAAAAAAAATAAAAAAATGTGCATGTTTCATCCTTTTATACATATATATATATATATATTGCTGAAGTCGTTAAAATGTAAATTAATGAACAGATTAGTACATATGTGGTGCCTGCTAGTGTTAACATGTTACATAATGCTGACGTTGTGCTATGTTACATTTCTCATGCTATTTATTTTGTTTCATTACGTGCATACTTATTAATATTTGTTGTTTTTCACATGTGCACAGACACGCCGTGTTATGTAATGTTTTTTTCAAATGAAATGAACCACTATACCATACTAAACGGCTGTAGGAAATCTAACTCTAGAATTCATTCCTTGGTTATATCAGCAACAACAAATACCCGAAGGTAGCGTAATAGCCATATGCAGGACCGTATGCCTGGTCATTAAAGAGAAGGATGATGAAATGAATGATGTGATATCTGGGATAGAGAGACCTTAAGTCTACAACCTTTTTGCCGATATAAAAAATCAGACCTTTTGTAACAAGATTACAAAAGGTCTAGGCAGTTAATCACAAAGTTTGTGGACATCAAGCCAGCCAATGACAAGGATTGTGGAAGAACAAATTTAGTTAGCATCCAATAGATATGTTAGTACGAACTTATGCTACTAACAAGACACCTTGTTGTGAATTAAAATAAATAAAACAAACACAATTCAAGCGTAATAAAATATTATCTTTATTCCCACGTGAATCTCGAACCGTTTCGTTTTACAAGCTACCAGGAAAAAGGGTAAAAAAATCGAGAGAGAAGCAAAGACATAAAAATTAACATAGATTAAGTAACATTGAAATTGCAATAATCTTTAATAATAATTTATATGTGAGATAGTTTATAAATGAATGTTTGATCCCTACAGATACAATAACCAATCCGACAACATCAGCGGCATCGTCGGCAGTGTTTGTCACTGTATCGTGCTCGTACAAAGTGATAAAATAAACTAGAATCAGGAATAATTTTAATAAAAGTCTATTAAAATATATCTTCAATAACTCGTTTGTCAAATATTTATTCAATGCAACGTGAAACGTCTGTTATAGTGTTGACAACATTTTAAGTCCAAATTTTGGGCTTGTGTTTTACTGACCATTTGACTGGTAGAGCTTTAGTATTTTAAATGCTGCTGGCAGTAGACCAACCAAATCTCACAAATTGTGGAAAACCAAAGATTGGGTCTATGTTCTCACTCAGAAACTGGTTTTTCTTGGGGTTCTGTTGATAATTTAAACCACTCTTCAAATATGATATTTAAAGCTATGGTAAACACATATTAATGAGTTCTGGAGGATTTGGTGATGGAATAAAAAAAGTTAAATGAAATTATTTCTGCGATCAAATAAAGCCAAATACAATTTATTTTAAACTAAATTACCGCTTTTACAAATGAAAAGCGTTGTTGTTTACGTGATGATTGAGTATAAAAAGAAAAAGGAGGTTAAGCTGGTTGGCAATAATTCTTTTTTTTCAAAACAGTAGTAAATCAATGAATGCCATGAAAATGTTTAATCTCAAATAAACAAATAGTTTAATAATTTTTATAATGGCGGGTCAAAAGTTATTTATTATAATTTTGAACTTACTTTAAGCCATTGGACACCGCAAGGCAAGATGAGCAAACCAAATACCAAATGTGATAACCAAATACCTGAGAAAGAACGTGGAGCTGTTTTGAGCGTACTTTCAAAGTTTCAGTACTTTCTTACTCATTACATTCATCAGAAACATTTTTAGTTTTTGCATTGGAATTAATTTATTGACTACATCATTGCATAACAATTGGTATGATTTTGTAACCACACGGTTCAACTTTCACTTTTCAAGAATACTGGAGCGTACTGTCTGTGACTCACTGCCATTCATGCACTGATTGCTTAACAGTGAGAGTTTTTTTTTATAAATTATATATTTAATGCTCAAATTTAGTTTTCGCTTGTTAGTTCACACCATCTTAAATAGTTAAAAAAAGCCTTTTATTTCATCTCAATCAAACTTTCACCGTTGCATCGTTCACCATCCTTCTTATATGCGCGCCATCTTTTGACTTCCACCTACAAAAACATTGCAACTTTATAATTTTGTATATTTTATTTTGCAGAATCCACATCAAAGTAGCAGTCACCACAGCTTCACGACACCATAACAGCAGCATTCAATACAAAAGTTACATTAAAATATGGAATGTACAACTTGACAGCAAAAATAATGAGCTATTAATGGATTTCAATTGAATATATAGTGCTGAATGAGACGGAAGAATTTTTATCTCTTATCAAATGAAGTCCTATTGTTTCAAATGTAATGTATTTGCTTGCGTATTCAAGTTATTTTTCTGAATCGTCTCTGACAATTCAACAGAGGCGCTTTACAAATCTACAATATTTCAATATCAACCAAAACTTTTTATTTTCTAGATTATTTTATTTGCGTTATTGAATAAAAAGATTTCAAATGAAGTATTTGTACCACGCAGACCGACAGATCATGGAAAGCTTCCTTTGGAATGCTTTAGCGTTAGGTTTGATGATCAGAGTGAAATTCAATCAATCTTCGAAATATTTTAAAGCTTTGAACTTTTATGATTGAACTTGTTACAAAATTACTTAAATAGTTCATCCATGGCTTCAACTTTGAGTTGTGTATGGTATGTTTTCAGAGTTTCATTTCCTACACAACATGCATTAACATTGTCACAGCATCAAAGCAGCAGCATCAACAGTAAAAAATTAACGTCACCATCTACAAAAAAGCAACATAAGAATGATGCTAATTTTAATATTTATGTAATACGTAATGCATCAACACACCGCAACAGTGCAATATACTACAATACACACCCCACCACGACACACTCCTCGGCACACTTCATCCTCGACACAACAACACATCTCAACACTACTCCACACACCACAGTACTACAATCCATCGATGCGTATCGCCGACTCCCCACCTGGCTTTCTGTGAGTTATAAGTTAATATCCTTTCTGGCTGTTTGATTATCATCTCCTAATTATCTGAACTAACACTCGTAGTAACACTCAAGATAACATACATAATTGTAAACATGATATCATCATATATGATTGCTTATTTGATGATATACATACATTATTGTATACATGGTTATATACATAATGCCATGCCATTGATTACATCATGAAATCAATCAATCAATCAATGATCCTCCTTTGTCCATCGGGGGACCGTCGAGGCCGATGGTGTACATCTAATCATGCTTTGTACATTGATTTTTTCCCTTTTTTCAAAAAACCTTTTCCATCTTTGGCCAGTTTAATTGAATTCAGAGTACCAACACCAGTCCATTCAGTAATGTCATCTATCCATTTTTTGCAGGTCTACCAACTTTTTACTTCCAATCTCTTTTCCTCATAAGTAACATTTTAATCAATCTGTCTTATCTCATTCTACAAATGTGTCCAAAAAATCCCAATTTTCTTTCTCTGACTTTGTCATATACACTTTTCTGTCTTCTAAGTTGATTTCTGAAATATGTGATGAAAAACTGGATAACATTTAGATAGAAAACTCATTATAACATTAACAATCGTTTTGATATAATGTATTAAGATATCATGTTTGTGATAATATCAAGTTGCAATTTGTCAGAAAAATTTTCATTCTTACAAATGTGAGTTGTCAGTCAGTATAATAGTAAATAGCGATAAAATGGTTGACCAGAAATAATCAACTTTTCTAATCAGGAAGTTACTTGGCTATGTAAATGGAAAATTTTAATCACCATAAAATAAAGTTGTTTAGTAATGTAAATCCTTTTGTTGTTTTCAAACAAATTCTTTAATAATTGTTATATTAACAGCAGAAAAATTTGCATATGTATGTAAATTAACAAGAAAACTTACCAAACCAACTAAAAAATATTAAAAGTACATCGGAAGCTTTTTGAAGAATAAAAACAAATCGGTAGCCGATGAGAATTGAATGAAAACTTTTGAGAAATGAACCAACATCTGCACGACAGGTTGGGAGTCTTTTAATTATATTAAAATGTAATAAAAAGGTTTTACTGAAATGAGAACCTTTCCTGTCACCGAAATCAACCACCAACACATAATTAATTGTTCTTCGTATATCGTTGTTTTTTATTTTAATGGAGAAATTAAAGACAAAGTTGTTATTATTAACAGCAAAAATAAATTTCCTCACTACAAAAATAAATTTAAAATGTAAGAAGTAGTGAAATTTTGACATTGAAATGAGACAAAATTTTACATTCTGCAAGTATTTGAAATTTTTCCAACACTCGTTGACGTTGGTCCAAACATGGTTGTAATAATTACAACAACATTATCACTGCATGAAAAGCCGGTTCACAACAGCTCATGCCTCATTTAGACCAAATACAATGAAACTAACTTTCTTTAAATTTGACAACATAACTGACATTAGTCATTTTTTTACTTTATCATCCAAAACATTTCAAGTTTGAACAGCCATAGTTGAAACAATTTAGTCAAACTTTAGAACGAACAGTTAACAATCGCGTGTGGTAACTCTGGCTCCATCCATTTCTGACATTTCTCGCCAGTTTCACGAAAATTAACGCATGCCTGGTTTGAATTTCTTGTCAATCAGCATCTCACATCGTCCTCCATAATTATTTCATTGAAATCAACAGGATGCACTGTATAATTTTACTGAAATCATCATGGCATTAAAGAACGAAAACGTGGCATTACTTAACTAAAACGCGATGTGACAAAGTTTAATTAATTCAAACTACTTCATTAGTCTAAATAGAACATACACAAAATAAGGCTGAAGAAAAAAGATTATTGACGCGATCGTGTGCCTACTAGACTATACGTCTAACATTTAACCGACAAACAAATCACACAACAACAAAGCAACTTCTGTTAATTAGCGCATCACAAAACAAAACAACAACAACAACAATAATGAACCTGAAGTAACGATAGCACAACACCTCAGCAACACAACCGCAACAAACAGCAGAGCATTGATGACGCATCGAACGAAATGGTCATTAAAACGTGACGACCATTCATACACTCGCCATGTTACTATCCTCTCTAACAAACACCCGCATCACATACATATCCATATATGCGTACATATATTACATATCTATATGTATGTACGTATGGGGTGTATATGTGTATATATATATATACATATATATATATATATATATATATATATATGTGTGAGTGTGTGTGTGTGTGTGTGTGTGTGTTGTGTGTGTGTGTTGCATAGCATACATACATACATTCATTCATACATACACACACTTATACATACATACATACAGACAGACCGACACAGACACACACAGTTCCACCTGACTGCTCTTGATAATTATGAAGGAACACTTCTATGAATACAAAACATTCAACACAATCATCACCCACCATCATATATTTCCAACACCATCATCATCATAATTTAAATTTGTTCGAAGTTATCACCAGCCATCATCACCACTTATCACCATAATCATCATCATCTTCCTCCTTCTCTTTATCATCACCATTAACACCATCAAACTTTGACTATATGTTGTGATATTTTGTGTTAATGTAGTATGATGGTAATTGATGGTATAATGCAGTAAAGCGGAGATATGATGAGGATGAGATGATGCTGTACAATTAAGGCGCTTGGTCTCGTTGCTGCAGTGACTGGATTCAAATGCATAGAGATCTCCGCCTCTCACATTCAACGAGTCTGTTGTCTGGATTCACGTATATTTCCATGCAACGTGTTTTGGTGATACTTCTAGAAATTAAAATTTACAAAAAATTGTAAACCGAAAATCTTATTTTTGATAAATAAAATATTAGCAAGAAGTGGTTGTGTTATAATTTGTTGCAGAGGCTGTGGAATTCAGAAACACTACAACATGTGATTACGAACATGACAGCCAGTCAAACTCGTTGCAGTTATTAGAACATGTCCAGTGAATAAATAAATAATGGCAGAATAATTTTAATATAATTAAATTTTTGAAAGTTTAGAAAATTTGATACCAAAAATTTCAACGATGGTGTCAGAATTTTATATAATATTAATAATAACTTATATAGCGCTAATGGCAAGCAACTGAAGCGCTCTTTGCCAGACAAGCTAGTGCAACATGATATATGATATAAAATGGAAATTACATATAACGCCAAACAATTGGTTAGAAAAGATATAATGTTGTTTAAATGCTATTAGCGATTATAGCAAATTGTAAAAAATAAGTTTTTAGTTTTTTCTTAAAAGTAGCCAGTAAAGAACAGGTTCTAATATCAGGGGCGTCATTTCAGATTTTGGTTGGGGGGGCGAACTTTTGTGGTCCATGACTTAGCATGTAACACACACACACACACACACACACACACACACACACACACACACACACACACACACACACATATATATATATATATATATATATATATTATTAATAAAGATCACGGCGTTTCTTACAGTACTCAACTCAATCTATATGATAGTTTCTCGATTCTTCGAATAATTCTCCGATCTACCAAGCTTACTTGTTAATGCTATTAACAAAATTCCTATTTACAGAAGATGTCATTGTCTACATGTATGCATGCATATAGTACTAATTCGACTACCTAGTCTCGTCAGTGCAACATTATAATAAATTTTACATTTTTAAAGTTTTTAAAATTTCAAAATTTTTAAAGTTTTAAAATTACTAAATTATATATCCTATATATATCCTTTTTACAAAGAATTTAAAATTAACACTTTTATAATTTATAAGTTTAATTTTTTTCTTTGGTAATTCATTTCCAGCTGACATCTTTCTACAATATAATCTAAACTTTTTATAAAATTTATTACAATATCCAGAAAAAATAGTTATTGTTATTTGACTTACCAACTTGATGATTTAAAATATTTTTTATATCATTGATAATTAATTTAATTTAATCATTTATTATTGATTAGTAGTTTGATCAAATTTATTAACGAAACTGAAACAATTTGTATTCAAACTCACCTTCACTCTTTATCTTAAAAAATGACATAAATTTACTTCCAGCTAAATCAAAATAACATTAATAACAGCGAACGCGAGAGTTAATATGGCGACAACACAACGGTTTTTTTTAAACAGAACATGAATTATTGTAGGAACAAATGAAATAAATTGTATAGCGCTTGACATTTAAAAATTCAAAAAGCACAATATTTTGTATATATAATTATAATAAATTATATAATTTTATATAATTATTTTATAGTGTTTGCAATTTAGAATTTTGAATTCTCCTGCCTCCCCCCAAATGACGCCTCTGTTCTAATATGATCTGGTAATGCATTTCAAATTGATGGTGAAGAATGACGGAAAGCACGGTTAGCAAAGTTGGTTGACACATGTTGTTTGGCTATTGTAGGTGCTTCGGATGAACGTAAGTTTTGGTTGGATTCTTTGATGGCGATTAGATTTCTTAAGTAAATTGGCTGTGATGTTGAAGTGTCTTGAATTTTATTGATATTGTTATATATATAAATCTGTTGTCCGACTCGCTGAAGAAATATTTTCAGCTTCGCTCAACAATTTTGATTAAGTACCACCACTCACGATGAAATGAAAAATATTTTAAAGACTTTTAAAATCAGTTTAACTAAGTCTTTCCTTATTACGATTTTCTTATATTTAATTAAAATTTTGGATAAAAAAATAATGTAAGATAATTATTTTCATTTTTTGCATCTCAGTGCGATGCTAATTGTTCGTGGCTGCGTCCAAATATAGTTCACAACTTTTTTGCATTGCGTAGAATTTTCTAAAAGCATGTAAAAGAAAAACGCCCCTGGACCTTTTGTGTTTTTAAAAATGATTGGACTTAAAGTAATATATTTGTGGTTGGATTTGAATCCAGGCTGTAGCATGATTATTAAAGTTTGTGGGAGCACAGAAGAACACGAAATACCATTGTGAAATGTGAAATCAAAAAAATTGGAAACTGTTGAATGAAATTTTGAATTTTAGCGGAAGTTGAGAATTGAGTCGTGAAACGTTGGAAGATGAACAGCGCAACAAAATATACAGTGCGAAACACTTTCACAATATTGTCACCACCAAGTTTTATCGTATAACTTTTATTATGTTGATATAGGATGTTCAAAATTTTTTATATTGTTCTTAATGCAGCTCTGTCAAACGCAGAACTGCTTCCATGTTATGCTCTAATATTAAATTAAAATTCGTGCCACAAAGCCTGTCCCGCCCACACCACACGACGCACACACACATTTTGTATGCACGCGCAAGCACCGCATCAACTGCTCATGATGGTTTTAGAGTTTCAGAAAGACAGTATTCGAACCAGGCCATTGCGTAATAGCAGCGCGAGACATGGCACTTCTGCCGATTGAGCTAACTCGGTGACCAAACACCATAAATGAACATCATATATGAACCTGATATATGAACATTATATTCCTTTATTAACATCATATATGATGTTCATATATGATTTTTATAAAAAAAAAATTTAATTACCGGTAGATTTCATTCAAATTTTTACTTGGGTTATGTCTAGGGCAAAGTTATAAAGTAAAAATCAAGCCGCTGATGTGTTGTAGATACATCGACAAAATCTTTATATATATTTGTCTAGACACACACACACACGCGCAATTAATTAGCTAAATATTTAGTTGTTTGAAAGAGACACAAACACATAAATAAATGCGTTTTTGTAGGGATGCGAAGCTGCACGCACAAATTTATATTTATTTGTTTGGAGACGTACACACACGGATATAGGAGCGTATTTGTTTTGTGGGCTCTAATAATAATTATCAATGAGTGCAGCAAGTTTGTTTGTTCATATTGTGTATGTGATGTGCACGTTTGTTTGTTTGTTTGCTCGTGTGTATACCGCTGCTCACATTTGTTATTTCTACACTTGTATGGATGGCTGTATTTATGTCTGTTTTTATACATTTAAATAATTTTTTGTCTGGATGATTTGTTTACGGTCGTTTAGTTATCTCCGTTGTGTTATTTTGTTTCTGTTTTAATTATTTTAATTTTTTACACGCCCATCAGGCCAGTCTGTTTTGTGCGTATGTGCTTGTCCTCTTCTTTATTTACACTCTGTATGTCCGTCTTGTTTCTTGTGCATGTACTTGTATGCACGGACAGTAGGTACCGGCTCATAATAATTATAGGAGTGGTTGATAATTTCCATTCACAGTTAGACAAAGGAAAGAAAATTTTCAGTTTGTTTCATAATTATTTGAATATATCATCGTTTTTTAGTGGTTCAAAATAATTGGAACAATATGAATTTTAATGATTCAGAGCAGCAAAATATTGGCATTGTTTACACCTTAGCCATTGCCATCTGTTGCTTTGTTTAGATTAGCAACAAATGCAAAATAGTTGTGCTTAATTTTTTAAAATGCCCAATAAGTTACAAAACCAAAAAATACTCGAACGGCGATCAATAGAAAGACGGCACGTGTAATTTAATTCGAGAAATCTGTGGGAATGTGACATGAATCTAAATTACAACATTAGCATTGTCAAACAATGTCTTGAAAAGTACAAAATATTAAAAAAAATTATTCATCTATCGGAAATCTTGAACCTACGGAATAACGAACACTGGACGATCGTTGGAAGCTACAACACTGGTGTCGAAAATATAGAGATCTTTGAAGTTATAACATCGGTGTTGGTAGTTATGAGGTCAAGGGTTACAACACTATTTTCTAAATACTTAAGTTTCAGATCAATTCGTAATTACTGTCTCATACAATATAACGTTTGTATTGCTTAGCCTAGCCATTGCTATTAATTCAGAACATTTTTCTCCCAACATCTTCTTGATTATCATTTTTTCTGCCAGCGTACTTTTTAAATTTTAGAACTCATTCCTGTTGAACATTTACTATTTTTATTTGCATATTTTTGTGTTTTTCTAGCTGTCTCATCATCAATCCCCTGATAAATTTGGAAGGTAAAAATTCCCCATTGAGTAAATTTGTTGTATGATTTAGAATTTTCTATTTAATTAAAAAGATGACCAAAATAGTGCATTTGGTAACAAATAGTTTGTATTTCACTGATAGTTACAACACAAAAGTTGAAATAGTTTCAATCGGCTTTTTATAATAAAATTCTCACCAGTAACTTAAAGTGGAGGCAACTGCCTTTCCACCCCTTTCTGTAAATGCTCCTTCATTGACGTAAGGAGAGACTAGTACAATAACACGTAACATACACCACGTAGAACGTAATTTAGGAGTAGTAGTACTATGCCACATACAATACATAGAAGATAACATATGTAGTACAACGACGCATGCAATACATAGAAAGTTACAATGTAGTACAATGCCAGATAAAATACATTGAAAATTACATATGTAGCATAATTCACGTACAATATATATAAAGTAACACATGTAGTACAATGACTTAAAAGATTACATAAAATGGTACGTACATTGCATTGAAGATAATGTAACACGTACACTACCTAGAGGATAATAGATAGCTTCAAATGTTTTGTAACCTCAATCTCCGATTCATGGACAATCAATCACTTATTCATATCCGCTCGCCGTACATTTCATCCGATTGCTCTTGTCTGGCTCTATACATCCTATCGTATGATTCATTCATTCATTCATCCATCCATTCATAGTTTCATTCATTCATCCATTCATTCATTCATTCATCCATCCATTCATAGTTTCATTCATTCATCCATTCATTCATTGTTATTGTTAATGATTATATTCATTCATTCATTCATTCATTTATTCATTCATTCATTCATTCATTCATTCATCCATTCATTCATAGTTTCATTCATTCATTCATCCATCCATTCATTCATTGTTATTGTTAATGATTATATTCATTCATTCATTCATTCATTCATTTATTCATTCATTCATTCATTCATCCATTCATTCATAGTTTCATTCATTCATTCATTCATCCATCCATTCATTCATTGTTATTGTTAATGATTATATTCATTCATTCATCCATTCATAGTTTCATTCATTCATTCATTCTAACAGTCCCATATAATTTTAAATTTATTGAAACATAAATTCACTCATTGATAAGTCCGTTCGTGCAAGCATCCAGTGATTTATATCATGCATCCACTCACTTTTACTTCTACATATTTCAAAGATCTCTATATTTCCAACACCAGTGTTGCAGCTTCCAACGATCGTCAAGTTATCGTTATTCCGTAGGTTCAAGATTTCCGAAAGATGAACATAACTGCTTCAAACGTAAACTTTTTTAAACGCTAAATCATTCACTAATCCAAGTTACTACATTAATCACCACTACAACTTCGCTAGTAACTTCGCTATTCGCAACCCCTCATATAGCTTCTATAGTAGATTTTTACAATCCTCCATGGTATGAAAAGATTCTATGGTTTACAATCAATGTCAAATAACGAAGATAACAAATACAACAAGATAAAAATAATATAGCGACATTTGACCATTGCAGCGGTTGTAACAATAAGTACGTAACGTACCGCCGACTGTACAATGTGCGTAGTTGACATAACACGAATTCATGTGCACATAAAACAACAACAGACAGAGACGCAGCAGACGAACATGGTTAAAAGTTCGTGTACTTTTTTAAATTTCCGTACAAAACCAGCCAGCAAATTGATCCTTTATAAAAATTAATTAGCATTTCAACTAATGAAATTTAACGCTCAGAAATGAAATTGCATGTACGTACAACCAACGAAATATCTACAAACAAACGAACAAGCATTTAAAAACAAACACATTTTTAAACACAATGACAGTCATACGCAAACTAAAATATTGAGTTATCGTTTTGGTCGAAACTGAGATGATGGGCGAAGGTTTGGATTTGCTTACGGTCGAAATTTTGGTTTTGTTCGGACACAACATGCAAGCAGACTAATAAACGCAGGCACAGATGCAAGCGAACTGGCGGATGAACAAATTGCAGTGGAGCCTTTTGCATGATGAGCGTTATTATGTTGATATGATTCTATGTGTTTATGTAGAGTGTGTTGGTTGATATGTTGAGCATGTTGATATGTTGAAATGTCAAGTGTGTTGATATGTTGAATGTGTTGATAACTTGAGTGTGTTGAAATGTTGAGTGTGTTTTCTATGTGTGTATGTTGAGTGTGTTGATATGTTGAAATGTTGAGTATGTTGATATAATGAAATGTCAAGTGTGTTGATATGTTGAATGTGTTGATAACTTGAGTGTGTTGAAATGTTGAGTGTGTTGATATGTTGATATGTTGAGTCTGCTGATTTGATGATATGTTGAGTCTGCTGATATGATGATATGTTAAGTGTGTTGATATGTTGAGTGTGTTGAGTATATCCCTCCCTTGGTCTTCTTCTGCCTCAACGCACATCTAATAGAGGTCTAGAGGTTTCCCATATATAATTGATCACATGACGATGTACAAATGTTTTTTGTATGTATGTATGCATGTGTGTGTGTGTGTATGTATGTATGTTTAAATGTATGTACGCGTGTGTGTGTGCTGTGCATATCACATGTATGTGTGCTTGTGCGAATGTATGTACGCATGAATATATGTATATATGTGTGCGTGTTTGTGCATGTACGTGTTTCTGTTGAGCATTGCAGGATTTACGTATAAGCTGCCCAAGTTGTATTTTGCTTAGGCACCCGCTTTCTTTCTTAGGAGTCCCAAAAAATTGTCTCAATATTTTTCCTATTTAACCAAACATGAAAACATTGAAATTTTTCACCTTTCACTCAAATTTTAACGTGGCCCTTAGAAAACAAAGCGTTATTGTACGTGCCTATAATTTACAAATGTCCGGTTATGTTGGGAATATTTTAATGTTTTTGTTGTGTTTTTAACCAAAAACAAAACGTGTAAAGCATACTGTTTTATTTATCATTGGCCTAAACATTTTTACGATCCTTCACTATCACATTCTATTATGAAATGTCACCATTATCTTTACCAACGACTCTATCACTTCCACAAACAAAACCACAGTTTTCAAAATTGTTATCAAATATTTTTTAAGATCACTACGACCATCGTCATTCTCACAAACATTACCAACGAAATTCCCACTGTTACACTTTGTCATCAGTCACCATAAACGCCATCCCCACCACCAACTAGGTCTGTTTCTGGGTTACCGGAATTTTTACCACTTTCCATTTGCCGACCTGACCTCTCACACGGTATAAAAAAAATTTTGTCAGAAATTTCCATTGCTTTTGCCTCTTCTATTTTTGACCTTTCTCTGCTCTGGAGAGAGGTCATGACTGAGTCCGATGCGACCCAGGCAGGCGTCTAGCGATTTTAAATTAGAAACGTTT
Organism: Helobdella robusta; assembly: GCF_000326865.2. Classification (NCBI taxonomy): domain Eukaryota; kingdom Metazoa; phylum Annelida; class Clitellata; order Rhynchobdellida; family Glossiphoniidae; genus Helobdella; species Helobdella robusta. The sequence continues at coordinate 445,672 of NW_008705330.1, read as the reverse complement.
TTTATCACATTCTTTATGCCAACATTTTCCAGTTTCATAAACAGCGGTCGAATGTGACCATCTGATTTTTTTTCTAAGTTTTGAAAGCCAAACTAGGTAAGCATCAACAACATTGTTAGACAAGTGTTTCGGAATCTTCATGACGTCTGTGCCGTCACTGTCGCTCTCAGACAAATGACACATCATTATATTCTTTTCTCTTTCTTTGATTTGTTTAGCTTCATAAATTGTCGTCTGGACTGTTTGACCTCCGCCTTGATATCATCGACGTGACCTTTAATACAGTGACTGACAATATCGGCAAATGATACTTTCATCTCATTCTTCAAGGTACTCAGTTCACCTCGAAAAACATCAATGCCCTCAAGCTGGTTTAACTTTTCTTTATAAGTTTCGATTGTTGCGTTGATACTCTCGAACTCTGACATGATATGTGCGTTCAAATCATTCAATATGCTGGGTTTGTTAAAATTTAAAAACATTCTTTCTAAGAGAATCGACGGAGCTGATCAACTTTTTAATGTTGGGTCCCAAGCTTGAGCACCTGTCCCAAAACCGTCTTGAGTTGGTACTTGAATCCAAAAAGTTACAAACCTCCTGAAGAACAGATACACAATTTCCATGCGCAAAATTTTCACATTCAAAACAGTTCACAATTTTCCCTTGACCTTTTCTTCTGAACTCTGCAGACATTTATTATAAATCATTTATAAAAAAAACACTGCATATTTATATATATATATATATATATATATATATAATTCATTCATTCATTCATTCATTCATTCATGGATTCATTCACTAATTCATTCATTCATTCATTCATTCATTCATTCATTCGTCCATTCATCCATTTATTTATTTTACGAAAAAACGAAAAAATCAGCTGATAAACAAAAAAACACACAAACGAACGAACAAATAGGCAAACAAACAGATAGACAGACATTCAAACAAACTGACATATACAGCACATGGAGGCATCCGTAGAACGGAAATTGAGATGAGCGTGACGCGCAAATCATAAAAAGAAAAAGAATAACAATAATAAACGTTATCGCTCGTGTATTAATTATCGTCATTATTGCAGTTGTCTTTCTGTTGTTGTTGTTGTTTGATGTTCATATTGCGGCTTGTTGTTATTGCAGTTGTTATTATTGTAGTATTAGCTTGGAGTTGATGAGTGGCTGGCTCTATTTAATAAGGCCTCTTCCAACGCAAAGTATCGCGCGGAATGGTCATTTCAATTTTTGCCTTTCTTATCATTATTTCGGCTGTGTATCGTATATCCTTAAATAGTTTAGAATTTATTCAAGTAATTTTTTAATATTTGAAATAGGCAATAAATTTGCTTATAAAAACACAAAGTTTCGTTTATTAATTGAAAAAGAAATCTAACGTAAATAGGTTTAAAATATTTATCAGCATCATAGTAGTCAACCTTACGATTTAAATTTTTTTTTGTTTAATTTTTTAAATAGCCATAAATTATAAAACTTACATAAAATGTTTTAATAATAACAAAATTTGGTTTAATATAAAATAAATTACAGCTTTAATACAATCACATTAACACAAGAATTAAAACTAGCCCGAACATCAGCGCAGTATGAAGACGAACATGAAGACGAACATGAAGATGAACATGAAAACGAACAAGAGTGAACTGACTCAGAAATTGTACACCAGACTAGTATGCTCTGATATTCTAGTCTAGTGAACAGTTCATGAGATCGTTCTTCCGCTTCTTCAATCCCAAATTCTAAATGACGTCATCACGTAACTCTCGTCTCGTCAAAGATGTCCTACGTATGAAATCATTCAAGTTCACTATTCTTTCTATTTAAGTAGTTTTCAAATAATTTTACTTATATTCATAATTATTAGCCAAATTTTTCATTTTAAATTTATATTACTTTTGTAAAGGAAATTTCGCTTTAGATAATGATTTTGATACAATATGTATTTGTTTGTAGCAAATGAATACAATACTTATAAAAATTTTGGAGAATTTTGCACAATTAGTTTGCCGCAAAATAAAACTTTGAACCAAAACATTTGAGAAAAGGAACGAAAATATAAAAAGCACATGCATAAAAAATACACATACACGTGTACCGTACATACATACGCATACACAATGCATAATTAAATATACACGTACACAAAAACACATACATGCTTACGTACATAAATACAAATACATACAAATGAACATACAAACTCCAATCATCTCTCCAATTGATTGTCATGGAAACCGAACAGGAAAGTTTGTATTTATTTGTTTATTTGATTTTTAAAATACATTTTTTATTATATAAATTTTTATTCGTGGCCAGTAATTAAACTTAACTTCTTATAAATATATATAGAAATTTTAATTCTGTTTTGTTCAATTAAAACTTTATTTATAAGAAAATGGTTTTAATTTTTTAAGAAATATAATTTTTATTGAGTTTTTTATTTTATTTTGATTTTAAATAACAGTTAATTGTTAAATGTGAAAAAATATAATTTATATTATAATATAGCTTTACAATGAAATGTTAAATTAAAGTTGAATTAATTAAATTTTAACTTATCAGATATTCTGCACATTTATTAATGTAATGATAATGTATTAATACATATTTGGTGGTTTAATAATTTCAAGTTTACTAATTTAGGTTAAGTTAATTTACTAGTTTTATTTTTAAAAAATAGAAAAACCATTATTATAAAATAATTCAAAAATTTGTCAACTCTTCCCAACTTTTAGATAGCCAAAAAATTATAAGTTAATTTTTATTGACAAAATTAACATTATTCAAAGCCCTGTGATGAGTTTACCAGTTGTGAACAAATCCTGCCTGCAAAATGATGGCAAGCGAATTGACGAGAATAAGCTCAAAAATTTGCAGGTGACAACTTAGTATTTTTCAAAGCAAAGTTTAATGGCACTTTCATTTATTATTAATTATTTTATTTTTCAACTTAATAGAGCATTGATTTTAAGGCAATATAAATAACTTGGGTTCCAGATGATGAACATTTTTGTTTGTCAGATGAATGCCGAAGCAAGCAACAAACACCTCATTCAATTCAGCAGACATATGCTGTACCAAGGTGATCAACTCTTGCAAGTAAATAACTTTTATGTTGAATAGCTGGCGGCTGATAAGTGTAAATTAGACTTCGTGCACTCATTTTTTTTTCATTTTCCATAAATTTACGTCCATTTCCTCAATTTGAACAAGGTGGCTAGAATTTGGTGTCTGGTTAGTTCTCCGTTAGTGCCGATTTGTGGCGTATTTATTTTCGTCTGTGTCCCTCCCAGTACGGGGTACCGTCGGGGAGCTCCGAGAGACCAGCACTAATGAAACAAAATACGACAGTAAAAGGCTCTCTAACGGTACCGCAAATTTCAAAACTCTAGCGGCATTTAGGGGGCTAATATTTTTTGAGTTTTCCTAGATATACCTATTTGGGGGGGACTAGCACTAACGAAAATTATTACATCACAAACCAGCACAAAAAAGTACTGACGTAGCACTAACGATACTGCAAATTTAAAGGTTCTAGCTGCATTTGGGGGCTGAAGAAATGGACCTAATAAATTTAATTGACTACTAAATTGTGGTTTACATATAACGTCATCATAATAAGTAAATGAGTTAATCGTGTATTGAAGAATTTCGAAGAACAGATCAGTCAGTGGAAAAGAGAAAAGTTGCATAAGAAAAAACTGTTGTACAAGGAGTGGATGGAGAATATATACCAGCCAATACAGGGAAGTTTAGACTGGGTGATGATGACTAACCGAAGACAAGATATTGAAAATTGGAGAGACCAACTCTACGAACATTTCCTTTGCCACACCAACCGAAGGGTAATATGTGGGTTCCATCAATCAATTGATTGACCATTGATCATTTGTCCATTTATTTAACCATCACAAAATCATTCATGTCCAGTGCCGGATCTAGACAACTTTGAGGGAGGAGGCCAAAAATTTGAAAATGTTTAAATTTTCACGAGGGGGCCAAGATTTGTGGTAGTGTGGCTGACGTTTCTTTAGCTTATCACATTCAATTTAGGTCGATTTTACACAAAAAACGGTTCTTTTTTCTGAGTTTTATTAAAAAACCGATTACAACGGGGGATCACTGGCCCCCCGCACCCGCCTAAAGATCCGCCACTGTTCATGTCTATTTATTATTTAGTAATTTGTTGGTTCTAACAAAATCTGAAATGACTTTTCCTATTAGCTCTTTCTTAAAACATGAAAGTTTAAGCTTAATATAAAAATTTGTTGGAAAAATGATGTCAATGTCGATAGAAATTCATCAAATTTTATGTCATCCGAATCCCGGTACTCAAGTAAACCTTTACTTTGTAAATAAATTTGTTACATTCAGTTAACAAATAACATTAGCATGTTAGCTGTATTTTGATGAGTAAGTACTGATCTGTTGACTGGTTGATGTTGAGAAGAGGAAGGTAATGAAGGTGATATTGACGATGAACAGTTGAGTGGAGGTGACCGAGTTGATGCAGGTTTTTAAGTTGGGAAGTGTTGGGTGTTCCGAGATGACGGTACTGTTGAATATGACGCTGATGCGCTGATGATTCGCTGATAAATCCATTAATAGACACAAAATTATTAAAAAATCGAAAAGATTAATAGAAACATTTTAATGGTAAAAAGCTAGTAATTCGGTAAGTATTATTAATTATATATATATATATATATATATATATATATATATATATATATATATATATATATTTGTGTGTTGCTTCCGGAGATCTGGGTTATGCAATTTCGACTGTAAATGCTAGCATAAATTCGTAATAGATATTTTATGCGCTTCGTAATTAGAAATATGCATTATACTTGTGATGTGGACGTGTGATCATCATAAAATGAAATGAACTGATTGCGTTGTAAGGGGAATGTTTTCCTGGATGACGACGACCCAACAGTTTACCAGGCCGTCACAAACAACCCTCCCAAGTCCCTCTTACTACAAGTTTGCCTCATTCGCTATACTATCCGGTCCGATGGTTGATGATGGGATGATATTGGTTGATGATGATGATGACGTAATCGTTTAAAATGATGACGACAATGATGTAAACACCTCAATAGAAGCCTTCATTAGAATGCCGATTGAATGTGATTAACGTCAGGTTCATACAGGCCGACTGAAGGATCCGCTGAATTTTGACGAGAGGAAGCATGTTCAGGAGCAATCCCTTCTACACCAGCTGAACACTGGCCATGTACCGATCGCCCATCAGAAACACCTCATCAAGCGTCCACACGCCTGCGACAAGTCATCCAGGAAATGAAATTGAAGAAACGTCCATTGTCAATAAATTTTTGTTCTTATTTTATAATCAATTGCAATTTGTATGCATTTCTGATGACGATCTGCTATAATTAATATCGTATTTTTAGTGCAATAGAAGAGAGAACATATTATTTTTATTTGTAAATTATATTGTTACCAAATAAAGAAGTGTTTAATTCTTTTTCACAAACTCCGGCTCTGAATGAATGAAAAAATGTGACAAAAAGAAAGAAAAAATGCATAAGTGAATTTACAATTAATTTTTTGATATGGAGTTCTATACAAAAATATCATTCGAAGAACGTGCATGTACGCAATGAAACAGGTTGATTTGATTGAGGTGAACGAATGCAGAAGTGAATTGGTGGACGGCGGCGTGGTACTATCGACTGACGTTGGGAGCTTCAGGACATGCAGGATTCGAAGCACTTCATCACGGCGTCTCTGCGTGTTTGGATTGTTTAGATTAAACTGAATCCATTTGAAAAAATTGATTTAAATCTTTATTATTTGGTTACTGAATCTAACACATCGTCACACCTAATCGTACAGTTAAAAAAATGAAATAAAAAACTGAATATATCATTTGATCAACTTATGGATTCGAATAATTCAATCTCATTTATTGTAAAGAAAACCATTGTAACAATCAGTGCACTTGTTTGTTCTTCACTTGTTTGTTCTTCTCTGCTTCTTCATTGTTTATATAGCTACTGATGTACTTGTAAATGTGTCTAATAACAATGTCAATGAATTTACAACCCTCTAATTAATTTCCAAGATTAACTATTCCTAACTATTAGTCTCCATCTCGGCCTCACGGCTGTAACAATAGTAGCAAGAATAATGAATGCGTAGTAACCTGGCGAACGGAATGTAGGAGAGACCGTACCAGGTCATGGCCAGGAACTGGATGATGCAGAACAATATTGCTACCGCTGACAACTTCCACTGTGGTGTGTCACAATGATGATGTGACGAAGTCGAGTGGTGGTGGTCATGTGGTGTGGTGCTGACGATTACGATGTAATGTGACGCTTATGTGACGTGATGTAGTAGTGATGACGTAATAATAATAAGGTGTAGGGTTGGTCACATTTGTGATGCTGATGAGATTGTAACGGGCAGAGTTGGCCTTAGGAGGTCGGGGTCAGGCATTGACCCGGGGCAACTGGTAACTTGGGGCGCCAAAGGCCGTTTGCAAATTAATTACTTTTTATCATAAAAATAAGTTTATAATAAATTTAATTAAAAACTATCCTAATTTATTTTCATTATAAATCAGTTTTTTCTGTAAATTAATTTATGTTTCATACTTATAACTTTTTAAAAATAATAGGGGCATGATTTCTCAAGTGATTTAGTGAAATTCGTTGAAAGGCCAAACTTGCATGATGCATCAATTGCTAAATGTGAAACTATTGACATTAGTTCAGTCTGCTAATGATGGTGTTCATTTTTTAGTAAAGATGAAATAGGTGAAGTGAAAGATGATAAAAAAAATAAAAGCATTTCGTGTTTTATTTTTATTTAAGAATTTTATTAAGAAACATTCCTTCAAGGACCCAAATGTATTGTTTGTTCTCACAATAACTGTAACAGTTGCAAATGGGGTCCGTAGCTTTTCTGAACTAATGTTAATTAGAACAAATTTGAAAAACACCATTCTGCACGATCGAAATAATCCTTCGGCTGAATTATCAATCGAGCAAGAAATCACCGAAAATCTAAATTTTTGTTGCTTGATAAAAAACGTTGGCCAACAAAAAGCTTAGAAAAAAATGAATTTCAATATTTAAAATTTTTACCAATATTTTTATGTATTTAAATTTAATTTTCATGTAACTAAAAGATTTTTATCAGTGTAGTAAAAATTTCTGCTATAAAATTCATCTTAACAGCGGTGTTTCATCGTTCATTTACTTTTTTTCAATAAATTACAAAAATTTAATTTAATTTTTTATCTAAAATTTAGTTGAAAAATAAGCTCATTACACCAAGGGCATGTTCACAAGTTTTGCCAGACCTGTAAAAAAAGCTGAGGCCGGCCCTGTTGATTTAAATGATGACGTTTTTGCTGATGACGTAGTGACGACGATTATGATGAGTTGATATGGTAATGATGTTATTTTGATCAAGATGATAGTAAGGTCGATGACTACATTGAAGATGTTCCCGCTGTTGAAGAGGCAGATGATAAAAATTATTTAGTGAATAAGGTTGTAGGCAGACAATGTGACGACAAAGAGGCGAAAAATCGGAAAGCCAAATTAATGATGTGACAAATGGAAAAGTAGCAGATGAATGAACGAAACAGCACACCAAAGACCAACCAACCAACCCACAACGCCGCACATAACGTCAAGGCCAAGCTAATCTGAATAGTTGGAAATTTATAGGCAACAATTATTGATCGAATGGACACGAATGAACATGTTCTCACATTTGAAATAAGTTAACAATTTTGTGGCAGACGACAATATCGGAAATGCAAAAATAATGAGAATATTGGAAAACTGATGTCACTGAAGAAGTTGCAACATGATATGAAGTTTCTAATTATGTATCACTTTAGCGAAAGTATCAAATGGTAAAAAACTTCCATTTCAAATAGAAACTTCTTGTTTGTTCTATTCCATGGAAGGTTATTATCCACGCATTATGTTTTATATGAAGAGTTCATCTAATTTAAGACATGGCTTCACGATCATTGAAATTTTCAAAAATCAAAATTGAAAATATTTGAATAATATATCTCTGATGTAAGTTAGCAGGATTTTTTCAAAATGAATTGTTAAACGTTAAACACGCTCGTTAAAAAGTTACACAACAACATTGTCACCTACATTTTTATATTTGTTTTAAAAAATTACTTAAAAATCGTAAAACAACCGTGATAATTTGCACAAACTTAAAAATAAATTTCGAGTGAAAAATTTGAAATTAAAAAAAAACTAGAAACCGACAACGACGATGATGGTGGCGATGAGTCTGGTCGGTGCAAACATCCTCTTCAGCTGGTTGCATGGACCCATGAGGAAACACGTGCTGGTAACAAACAATTATACGCTACATCATCACATCATCACATCTTGTTACATTACGACACCGTTTCATCATTACAACGTCACATTACATCATCACATTTTATTACACTACAATACCATTAAATCATTGCAACATCACATTAAATAATTATATTCGGTTGCATTATAACATTAAGTTACATCATTACATCACATTACATTAAAACATTATGCTGTGATATTAAAATATTATTACACCACATTTATGTTACATTAGTGCAAATTAAGTTAATGAATTACATTACGCTAATTTATTACATCATATTACATCAAATTATGTCGCATAGCACAGTGTAACATTACTTTACACTATTGCATTGTTACATTATAATGCATTAGCAGATCAGATTATACTACGTGTTGATTATTACAATGGGTTTGGGTTGCATTGTTATGATGGTTATTAGATGCAAGATGAATATTAATTTCACGAAACTTGCAATGAACTCAGCATTTAAAAAGTATATAGGCGATTTAATCCATTCCACCTAACATTCTCAACAAATTCTTTAAAAAAATCATTCTACACTCATTCTAGCTGTTCAAAGATGGATATTTAGCGTTGAACATTATACAACATGAGACTCATTTGAAAGGAACTAAGCGCTTTAACAAGATGCTTACACTATTTTGAAATTTAATCTTGAAAGCGTACAATTTATAACACCCACCATCACAATATCGTCCATATAAATACAACACAACAAATTTGTTGCGAATTATTTAATCAATGCAGAGCTTCAGATTTAAAAAAGACTGTAACAAAATACATAACAATAGAGGCAAAAAAAACTATAAACCTGATTAATGCAGTTACATTGCCCAAGGTGTAGAGGATGGCAAACAAGGTCAGTCCAGCTCCTGGTAGGAAGAGGAAGCATGAACCCTTCAAGTTGCAAACATTTGTCGTGAGACTACGTGTTGATGTGTGTGAGTGCAACATTTGTGTGAGACCAATTAACATGTGATGGACGACAAAATACAACAATGAAAAATTTCATAAAAAATGAAATAAACTCAAAATTTAATTTGAAGCTTATAATAGTCATAATGATAACAAACATGAGATAAAATAATTAAGTTAAGCAGTCAACGTCAATGTAGAAAGTAAGCAGCAGACCAGAATGGAGCAGAGGACTCCGATGCTGAAGCAGATGATGAAACCTTTCAATCGTGTCGACCAGCTAAGCGTCGTCACATCTACAATCTGTGATGTTTCAACCACAACATTTCAACCTCAACATTTCAACCATACACCATTTCAACTTCATAACACTTCAACCATGTAACAGGTCAATTACATGAAACAAAACGAAAAACAGACGAAAAGAAATGTGAGGAAGCAGGTTGTACCTCTGGAACAATTTGATTTTCATCGTCAGCTGGCTGCCCTGTTATCGTTTTCTTGATGTTGTTGATCTTTTCCGAGATGTTCATTCTTTGTTTAAAATTTTCAACTGCATCAGTTACAGTCACATTTAAAAAATAAATAATTATATCCATAAATAAATAAAGATATAATATGGTGGAATCTTCTTTCCATCTCATGCTGCAGACAGGTTGTCTAAAAAATTCCTTCATTAAAAATTGACAGACTGCAAATGTTGAAGAAATGTAAATGTCCCTAATAAAGTGGCCAGCAAATGTTCACCCATGCCTCCTACAATAAATGTCTGGCTTCATCTCAGGTCTTAATGAAAATTTAAATTAATTCACCTAACATTTTATTTTCTTACTTACTTATTTTGGATGGCAATTGAACTTTCAATCACTGAAATTTGTTGCTTAATTGTATAAAAAATTCAATTATTATAATTAGTTAGCATCAACAGAAATTCAAACAAAATTTCCAAATTTTCGTTAAGAGTACAACAAATGGAGATAACTCAAAATGAGATTAAATCAGAAAAATGACTGATATTTTATGAGACTGGTTGTGTTGCCTAGCTTTTACTTGAACTGCAGCATTTAGTCCACCAACTGTTCAAATAGGGTTATTTTGACTGAATTTTGATAACATGCTTAACTAAATTTTGCTCAAATTAGTTTAACAAATCTAGCTCTTACATTTCAATAACAACTTAAACGATTAATTTTTTTTTAAACATCAGTCATCTATAAATCCAAATTTTTTGATTCCATTTTGGTTTGATAAAAAAGTAAATGAATTTTTTTCTTGAAAAATAAACACTGATAAGTACATCAACAGTGGCAAGTGGACTTCCAACATCAGGTTCTAAAACATCATCCAAGTATCCCACAGTGGAATTTTAACAGTTTGCGATAGTATATATAGAGTATAGAGATAGAATAAAGAATGGATGGAAAGCAGGAAAACTTGAAAAAACCTTTATTCTTTTCACTTCAAACATACACCCCAAGACAATGTTATGATAATATATGACATGATGTAGTAAATTAATTAAGTTAATTAAATTCAAACTAATGTTTGATCAAATTTGAAATAAATTTAATTTTAATGAAATTTCAATTTTTCAACTAGAAATAAAAATATTTTTGACTTGTTGATCAATCTAACTAAGAGTTATGTTCTAACAATAATATTATTAATAAATTAATATGATGTCAATTATGAATTATTATGATGCATTCAGGAATGGCGAATGAAAGGATATTTCGATTTTCTAATATGCAAATAAATGTGCATGTATAATTGTATATTTATTTGTAAATTTAAATATTTATACTATACATTGTATAAGTATAGCATAGTCATAGTGTATGTATTGTATGTATGTATTGTATAGCACCATACAATTATACATACATTATAAATTATAATGTATGTATAATTTATTTTATATTTATAATTATACAACATACATTTTGATTTTATTTTTAATTTGTATGTCATAAAAGCTGTTACCAATCTCAGCGTATTGAAAAGCAAAAAATAAAATATAGAATAATAACTACTTGAACAACTTTGTAAAAAGTTCCAATCAATCAATCAACCAATGAATGAATGAAAACTCCACACGGAACTACAACGCTTATAAATGTTTTTTAAATCGTCAATTAGTCAGACATTTTTGTTTTCATGGATAGGTAAGAAAAAGTTAATTCGATAATTATTAAATTGAAGTGCGACATTTCTTCAAAAATGATGCCAAAAAACGTCTCAATTGAATGAAATAGAATGTAAATACATGGAATAATGAAGGAACATGCAAATAATGTATCGGGAATTGAAAATTTCATAATGTTGAGTTGATGAATAAATTTTGATGGGTGAATGAAACCAATTGGAAAAAAAACCGTCTTTTGCAGGGGGGGTCCTACCCCCTACTGAATAAATAATATTCACAAGAAGTTTTTACAGGAACCTTATACTTAAAAAATTTTTTCTTCTCCATTATTTTTTACGATTTCATTTCATTTGTACTTTTTTTGGGTAGTATAAATTCAACTATCTGTATGTAGTTCAAAAAATTAAAAAATGAGATAAATGATTATTTTGAATGTTCTCTTCTATAAATTCTCAACCTTTCAAAAGTTCAAATCAATTATTTTTAATGCTTTGTAATAATAAATAATTATTTCAAGTCACAAATAATTATGCAATAAATTTATTATTATTGTTCTATTATTTCATTAATAATGCCATCAAATAATTTTTCAGTTCAAAGATTGAACTGATTGAACTTCAATCATCTGAATAAAATATTCATTCATTATTTCATAAATTTATATACCATTTCATTAAATTCAATTAAAAGTAATAATTTATGTAATAAGTAATTGAAATATGTCGCAAAGTTAAAAAGCTCTGTATTTTATTCTTCAAAATGAGAATAATTTTTATTTCAATTAATTTAGAGAGCGTTATGACCATGGATATCCATGGTTATGACGCATGCTACATTCTCTCTAACACGCAAGTCTACATGGAAAGAAATCTCGCGAAACTATCAATTTGCAACTTGGAAGGTCACGGGGTCAAAAATTAGTCACCCCTATCGAATTAAAAAGTTGAAACTTGTATTGTTCCACTGAAATGTGTTGCTTGAAGAACTGTGCTGTTCATTCAGTTTTGGCTTACTTGCCGGATTTTCATTAATAATGCAAATTGCAAATAGGAGCGCTAATTAATTAAATAGAAGATCGTTTCTTGCGTGCTAAGTTCTCTCTCTAGGCGTCAGTCGTTTGAAAATAATCCAATTGTTCTTTAAATTCATCAGTTTTAAGTTTCGACATGGATTGTAGCAGAACATTCCATTCACTTTTAATTAACGCAATGTTCTTAGTTAACTATTTCTGTCATGCTAATGCGAAGTATACCTACTTACTTAATTGTGAAGAGCCAGATGGATGTGTTGTATCGCTCGCTCACTGGCTTGAAGTAATTTCTGATGAATATTTTTTATTCCAAGTTATTACTTCTAGATTCAAAAAAGTTATTGTAAATGTGTTACAAAATCATTGTTTTCAACAGATGACTTCTAAACTCCATGATTTCAAGAAAACATTGAATTCTAATTCAATATCCTACATATTTAAAAATTAAATTATAAAATTTAAACCCAAAGTAAATGAAAAAAACTATTAGATGAACGTTTCCAGATGTTCATGAACAATTTGTATCAATTTGCAAAGCATTCATTCGGTTAGACCACAATTTTTGTAAAAAAAACTGAAAATACTATTTAATTTGATGGTTTTGAACTTGACAATTTGAAAAAATTTGAAAATTGCGACCTGGTTCACACGAAAGCCTGAAACGTGAAAAAAGTTTCAACAAAAACGTTGAATTTATATTTGAGAAAATTACTGATTTAGAAATGACATCGGATGGAATTGAAAAATAAATAAAGAGCAGTTGCAGAACGCAATTATTAATAAACATGAAGTTCCTCTCGCCTAACATTGAACCTGATCCCAGCCAAACATCGGCATACAACATCGATTGGTCTCACTTGGCATGAAAATTAATACCTCCCATCTGAGAAGCACTCAACGTAATACATACAACTGTAACACAAACATACATACAACTGTAACACAAACATACATACAACTATAACACAAACATACAACTATTACAAAAACATAAATACAACTATAACACAAACATACATATAGCACAGGTATACATGTATCGCAAACATACGTACAACACAAACAAGCATACATACAGCAAAAACGTAGCCTACATACAACACAAATGTACTTACAATCTAAACATTCATGTAACACAAACATTCATATAACACCAGCATACAAAAGTATAACACAAACATACATATGATACAAACATACATATGACACAAACATACATATGATACAAACATACATATGACACAAACATACATATGATACAAACCTACACATGACACAAACATACATATGACTCAAACATACATATGATACAAACCTACATAAGATACAAACCTACACATGACACAAACATACATATGACTCAAACATACATATAGCACATAAAAAGAAGCATAAACATAGACAACGTTAATATTACATAACATTCATATCATAAACATAGACGTTTCATACAAACAAAAACAAACATACACAAAATAAAATGCGTCGTGTGTGTGTGTTGTGTATGTATATGTGTACATGTACATGTAGTGTGCATATATTGTGTATAGTGTGTGTGTATGTATGTGATTTAATGTTTAAGGCTTTTTCAAATGTATGCAATCCATCTCTGTTTTTCTTGTTGCTTGTGAATAGCTTATGTGTTAGATAAGTGGGATTTGTGTATGTGTGTGTTGTCTGTGTGTGTTGTCTGTGTGTGTGTGTGTGTGCGTGGTGTGTGTGGTGTGTTGTTGCGTGTGTTGTATATATTATTTTCGTTGTGTGTGTTGTTAGTGTTGTATGTTGTTTGTTTGTTTTTGCAAAAATCTACAAACACGATTTTAGTACTTCGGAAAAAACTTTTTAACAAAAAACTCAATTTTTGAATATTTTAAAATGGACGAAAAATTTTAAAACTCGGTTGTAGCCAACATGAAATCGTTGAGAGCATATTTTCATGTGATGAAGTACTGATGTTGATAAATTGATCATCATCACCATCATCATCACCATCATCATCACCAATTATCATCATCATCATTGCCATCATCATCATTATCATCATCGTCATCTGTGATTGGTTGGCCTCATCACATTTACCTACATTCGATTTTTTCATAACTTCACAATTCATCTGCCATCATTTTTCAGGTGAATGCCGAGAAATAAGAAATAAAAATTACTGAAAATAACTTGAAAATATTTGTACATGACAAGTTGTGAGATTGAGCGTGTGAGTGAGTGAGAGTGAGTGAGTGAGTGAGAGTGAGTGAGTGAGTGAGAGTGAGTGAGTGAGTGAGTGAGAGTGAGTGAGTGAGTGAGTGAGTGAGTGAGTGAGTGAGTGAGTGAGTGAGTGAGTGAGTGAGTGAGTGAGTGAGTGAGTGAGTGAGTGAGTGAGTGAGTGAGTGAGTGAGTGAGTGAGTGAGTGAGTGAGTGAGTGAGTGAGTGAGTGAGTGAGTGAGTGAGTGAGTGAGTGAGTGAGTGAGTGAGTGAGTGAGTGAGTGAGTGAGTGAGTGAGTGAGTGAGTGAGTGAGTGAGTGAGTGAGTGAGTGAGTGAGTGAGTGAGTGAGTGAGTGGCATAGAGACGTACCTAAAGACACGTGTGTTGTATAAATCATGTTGGCAAGCAACAAAAGAAAGTGACGCACACACACGCACACACACACGTACTCATCAGACACGCTAACGATTGAACGAAGTTTAATGTGGGACAACTAAGTGTGA
>NW_008705330.1:418940-430417 GCF_000326865.2 Helobdella robusta | reverse complement strand
ATGACACATTTTATGTTTCGAGATTAAAAATTATGATAATTATGATAAACTTCTGGCGAGGATCTTCTGGGCCAGGGCCATCAAGTCTCTCCTTGCTCTTCTATGCCTCAAGGAAGGCAGACCCAACAAATACAAGCAATGATGACGGTGTTGAAAATGATGTTGATGATGATGATTCTGCTGACGAAGACGATAATGATAATGATGAGAATGATGACGACGACGATAATAACGATGTCTACGATTACGACGATGGTAATGATTATGATGCTGATGAGCAGGATGAGCATGGTGATGAAGATGGTGGAAGTGATGACTAGACAGACAGACGGCCAGACATACAGACAGACGGACAGACAGACGGAGAGACAGACGGACAGATAGACAGACAGATCGTCAGACAGACAGACAAGAACGTTGAGTGAGTGAGCACCTTGCAAACGCTTCCTTCCATCGATTCTGCCGTCGTCAACTAATTGTTCCCCATTATTCACCCATCTCTCCGGTGCTCTTTATTGTTCTCAGTTCATTCCTACATTTTTTCATTCAATCATCTATTCTATCAACCTACTCGTCCCTTATTTTAAAATTCGTTTATTTTTCCATTTATTAGTTTATTTGTTCATTGCACGCGTCCACCTTGCGTGAGTGACGTCATGTGGCAAGTCAGGTGGGCGAGCTGGAGGAGGAGGTGGTCGGTTGGTGGCTGGTGATCTGTTCAACTGCTTTTTTATTTTTTATCAACTTGGCAAACATTTTTTTCCCAACAAAAACATGATGCAACATCACAACAACAAACATGATACAACATCACAACAACAAACATGATACAACATCACAACAACAAACATGATACAACATCACAACAACAAACATGCATGCTACCAACGTTGGGCAACGAAATTTCAATTTTTTAAGAAAACATCTTGCCAACAAAAACTTTCATAAACGCGCAGATGATGACGTCATAATTGCTCACGTGACAGCACACCACCACAGAAGCACCTTGCGACTGATGTAGGAAGGATGAACAAACAAAATGCAAGTCCTCCTTGTTTTCTTTGCCGGCTCTCCAACAAATTGCTTCGTCTCAAACGTGCGCACGTTCGTTAGTATGCGCAAGATGATGACGACGACGACGACGAGGATGATGAGGATGATGAGGATGATGAGGATGATGAGGATGATGAGGATGATGAGGATGATGAGGATGATGAGGATGATGAGGATGATGAATGCGATGATAGTGACGAGTTCCAAAATAGTGAGAAAAAAAGTAAGACTCAAAGAAATATGCGCATACACAAACACAAACTCACACACACACACACAAACATATTTACTTAAGGTGCAACAAATATTGCATCTGGATATCAATGCAAATGCCGTGTGACTTAGTGGCGCGTGTGGCGTTGTATTTGTGTGCGTGCGCGTGTGTGGTGCTGTTTGTCAGATTGGTGTGTGTGTGTGCGTGTGTTTGTGTGTGTGTGTGTGTTTGATGGATGTGTGTATGTGTGTGTGTGTTGTGTGTGGTGATTGCTGTTATGACTGAACAAAAGTGATGATGATGATGATGATGATGTGATGGAGGTGGGGGTGGAGACTGATGATGGCCGTAAGAATGATAATGATGAAACGTGATGAGGAGGAAAATAATATTCTTGATAGATGGCTAATGCTGGCAAATGTGCTTTCTCAAACAACAATCCGGCCATCCGCGGAGATGCAGCGGCAGGCAGCACTCTCATATTCCTCCTCGTCTTCCTCCTCCATCATTCATCTCCTCCCATCCCTACCTCCTTCCTCCTCATCATCATCAAGATCATCATCACTATTCACATCACCAACTTTATTATCACAGCAGCATCATCGTCATTATTGGTTTCAAACCATCATCATCATCATCGTCCCCTTTGTCATCATCGTTTTCTTCATCACCACCATCACCATCATCATCATCATCATCATAACCAGCATATTCATAATCAGCATCATCATCATCACCACCATCATCATTACCATTATCATCATCACGATCATCATAACCAGCATCATCACCATCACCATCATCATCACCATCATCATCATCATCATCATAATCACTTAGCTATTATATAATAGGCATCAATCAGGTAATTAGAAGGCCAAGCGAGGAGGCAAATGAAATGAAGTAGCAAATGAAGTAACGACACGAAAAAAAACAACAACATGTTGTCGTCGAATGCAGCCTGCGAGCTTCCCTGCCGCTAACCCGCTGAAGTAAACATCATCAACATCTTGTGTGGCTGGTGTCGTCACAAACACATTGTCACGTGCGGTTACGCGTGTGTAGTGTGTATATGTGTGTGGTGTGTTTGTCTGTGGTGTGTGTTTGTGGCGTGTTTGTGTGTGGTGTGTGTGCATGTGTGGTGTTTGTGTATGTGTGTGGTGTTTGTGTATGTGTGTGGTGTGTGTGTGTGGTGTGTGTGTATGCGTATGTGTGTGTAATGTGTGTCAGTGTGAGTTTATTGAAACAGAAAATGTTATAGAAAGTGTTCTCTCTGTTTTCGGAACTTTTTTGTTGTTGTTAATTTCTTCAACGTTGTTCTAAGATAAGTCGATGGGTGGGGTATTTTAAAAGTGATTTCTATAGTCTGATAAGCTATTAATGTGTTGATTACCATCACACAAGTGTTAATGTTAGCAACAGATTGTTGATGTCTTGTTAATGTTGGCAACAGATTGTTGATGTCTTGTTGATGTTGGCAACAGATTGATGTCTTGTTGATGTTGGCAACAGATGTCTTGTTAGTGTTTTTTTGTTGAAGTGTTGATGTCTGTGCGGTGCATGCACTCTCACATCAAGAACATCGATCAACCGACCCACTGTTGATTCAACAAACAACAAACTCCGTCCCAGGAGCTCCACTCACAATTGCTTATCCCACCTCATCATCATCATCATCCTCATCATCATCTTCTTCATACTGGTCATCATCATTTTGCAATTATCTTCCTCCAGTATTCATCACCAGCCCCGTACTTTCATTATCCATCATCATCATCATAATCAGCATCATCATCATCATCATCATCATCATTACTTCATTTTTACTAGTTGAATGTTTGTCTCGATAGGAACTTGTGAGTGTAGCCAACGACTTCCAGCCACTCACCCACCCTCGCAGGCCGGGTGGGAGTTGTTGTTTCTGCAGTGTTTAATATTTCCATCGCTCACCGTCGCCATTGAGAAGTAACGACCAGCCATCAACACATCCACTCCACTCATCGTACTTCACAACCGAGAGGACAACTGATGATGATGATGATATGAACAACAGCACTTAACATGCAAATGCGTTCTTGCTCCTGCTGGTACGCTGTTCAGTGTGTTGTTCCATTCGCGAGACATTTATAAATTAATTTGCTATTTCAATGTCTCAAACTCCATCTCATATTTCTTTGCAGCGTTTTGAGAACGTTGCAGGTTATCGCTTTGAAAAACTTGAAGTTACGTTCATGGCCACCGACGTTTCAGAGAGTTGCCATCTGGCAAGGAACATCGAAGTGATCCAAGTGTGCTGGGCGGAGTGGTGGGGTGAACTTTTGAAGTTTGAAGCAAGTTTGAAGTGGAATCAACTCTTTCTGCAACTGCAAATTGCGATAAAATCTCATTTTGTGTTTTGTGTTAGTAGAGAAATATATTTCTACAACTTTGAAGGGGTCTCATGGCCGAGTGGTTAGCGTGTCCGTCTATCACTCCCACGACCCGAGTTCGAATTCTGCAGTTTCTACAGGTTCATTCGGGTAGCCGACTTCCGGTCAACCCAGCCGTCCATCCTTCCGAGGTTAGTAAATGTGTAGACGACGTAAGCTGTCGTATGTTGGCCGGCGAGATGTTTCAGTGGTTCAAATGCGCGCTGAGTCAAACATCTCAATGGCTTTCATAGACTCAGCGTATATGATGCGGTGCTTGCGCGTGCACATAAAATACATGTGTACGTCGTGTGAAAAGGATAAACAGCCTTTGTGGCAAAGATGGCTGCTTCAAATCAATGGATGAAGAAAAGAAAAACATAATAAAAGATATATAGATAACATATCTGTAACATTGTAAGTGGTTCTGCGTATGTCAGAGCTGCAAAAATAAAGGCTAATAAAAAAATATAGAAAAAACTTGGGACGCGCATTTGCATGTTAAGTGTGTTCATATCATACTAAAACATTAAAACAATTAGTTCAGAGTTTTTATTTACTACATAATATAAATTATTCTTCACAAAATAAATGGTTCACAACAAAACGAATTTTCGTTTTAGTACGGGAGTAGGGTGAGGTGAACTTTGAACTCGTGGCACTATGAAGAAACATGGGGTGATCAAAACAACGGAAACTCTTGTGTCATCTATTTCCACCATCTATCACCATCCCCATCTTTCATCACCACCCACCATCCATCACCACCATCATCTCGCCGTAACAATTATTGGAGGGTGGGTCACCCTTAACATAATTTGATAGAATGCTAACTGTAATTGCTTCTAGTTGATCTTTAGAAGTTACAAATTTTTACAGAAGCCGATTTACTAAAAGAAGAATTGTTTCCCTGCATACTGGAAACAAAAAATCCTCAAAACATTCTTCCCCAGTTTATTAACTTTAAAAATCACAAAACGACAACATGAGATTGCGAGCCGAGTTTATTTGAACTTGTAGTTATAACTTTAAAAAAAACAAATATGTGTGATTGACGTAGAGGCAGTTGAAATGAATGAAAGTGCATCAGACAGAACGCGTGGAACATATATTTACAAATCTCACGTGTGGGTAATCTTCAACAAAATCGATCAAATGTCAATCGCTAATTACAGGCTATAAAAACACATCTGATAATTTTTTATTACAATAAGTAGAGTGAATTTGTTAAAAGATGTTCCTTACATACTTTACAATGTTTAAAAGTTGAATGGACAAACAATAACTAACCAGAATGTATCAGTTGAAATACTCCTTCATTCTCTCAAAATATCTCACTCCATTATTTCAATTAGAAAACAATTATGAAAATATTTCCGCGAACAAGCAATCAGTTTAAGATTCATAACTGCCTTACAATTTATTGAAAGATAGAAAAATTAAGTAATTATTGAACGCAAATAAGTTAGATTGAAATGAAATGCAAATGACAAAACGCGTGTGTCCAATCAACAGTATGTTATAATATATGTGACAGCTCGTGAAGAAAAAACTTTTTAAACTTTGCATTCGTCCTTATCATCCAGTTTAGTAATTATTTCACCAAATTTCTAAACTTTATTGTCAACAGTTTCACAGTTCTTGTTGTTCATTCTTTATCAATTCATCCACTAAACCCATCGCCATCTTCACCGTCATCATTATCATTTTAATCACTATTTCTTACTTTCAATCAAATTTCTGACAATCGTCATCATCATTTCATTTCCCTCGCCATTTCATTTTCATCATCATCATCACCATCAGCATCTTCACTTTCATAATCCATACCCCTCTCATCACATCGTCATCATCAACCTCATCATCATCATCGTCGATGACATCATCATCATCATTCTAAACATCATCATCATCATCCTCACCATCATTCTAAGCATCATCATCATCATCATCCTAAACATCGTCATCACCATCATCATCATCATCATCCTAAACATCGTCATCACCATCATCATCATCATCATCCTAAACATCGTCATCACCATCATCATCATCATCATCCTAAACATCGTCATCACCATCATCATCACCATCATTCTAAACATCGTCATCATCATCGTCGATGACATCATCATCATCCCCGTCAGCTATCGACGACCTGTTCCAGCCAGTTGGACATTTTGAAGTGTTCCGGGATGACGTCATCGAGTCTGGCGATGATTTTGTAGATGGCCTTCTTCCACGACTGCTCCTGATCCTTTTCCGCTTGGATCGACTTGAAGAACTCTCTCAGTGTGGCTTCCACTGTGGCGCGGAAGTTGTCTGGCACCTGCGTGTGAAAGTGTGTGTGTGTGTGTGTGTGTGTGACAGTATGTGTGAGCGAATGTGTAAGTTGTAAAAGTGTGTGAGAACGTGTGAGAATGTGTGAGAGTGTGTGAGAATGTGTGAGAGTGTGAGAATGTGTGAGAGAGTGTGAGAATGTGTAAGTGGGTGGGTGTATGCGAGTATATGTGAGTTTATGTGAGCACGTGCTGATGTACGTGTGTGTGCGTGCCTGTGTGTTGATGCATGGTGTGGATGTACTGGATAAACGGACAAACTTATGGACAGAAAAGAAAACTAAAAACGTGGATAAATGGATGAATAGATGAATGGTGAGATGAATGTCTAGGTGAATGGATAGATCGATTGGTTATTGGCTGACTTGATGATAAATAAATTGTATATAAATAAAACTTTGGAATCGAAAATCCATTAAGAAACCATTGAAGCTGATAACATGTTAAATACGTGTCCCATTGGTTTATATTCTCTCATAATTCTTCAGAATCTTTTTAAGTAAATATTTTTTACTTAAAATTTTTCATCAAATATAACCAAACAACAACAACAACAATAATTGGATGATTGAATAGTAGGACAGCACATAATTTCTAACTGTTTATATTTTTATTCTAAGCTGATTGGTTGATTGATGATTAGTTGACTGATGATTGATGATTGGTTGGTTGTTGATTGTTTGGTTGTTGATTGGTTGGTTGATTAGCTGTTGTTTTGCTGGTTGCAGATTAGTTTGATTGATGAATAGTAAACTGTTGACTGGATGATTGTTGATGATTGGTTGGTTGATAATTGGTTGGTTGGTGATTGGTTGGCTGATGATTGGACGGTTGTTGAATGGCTGTTTGTTGATGGTTGGTTGGTTTTATAGTAATATAGCATGTTCAAACATCAAATTATTTTTACGAGCATTTTTCAATTAGTGACTTGATGAAAAAAAGAATGTTTGGAATGTTGTTCATTGTGGAAGGATCGTGATGCCAGTGCAGAAGTCCTCCCAGAAGTCAAATCAACCTCTGCCAGGACAGACAACAGGAAATTGAATTGCACGATGACGTTCATGAGAACAAAGATGATGATGACGATGATGATGAAGACGATGATGATGAAGACGATGATGGTGATGATGATGACGATGATGACAATAAGATGATGATGATGACGATGATAAGGTGATGATGACGATGATGACAATTATGCCGGAACTAACAACAACCACTCACGATTCTAACGTGAACCAACAAACACGACGACGATAACATTCCTAAGAAACACCATGATGACGACCACCCCGACCACCACCACCACCACCACCACCACCACCAGCTTCATTTCGGAAGTTATCGGGTGAAGTGTGAATGTTATTTCTTATTTGAAGCTGTAACATTTTCCAGCAGAGAAATTTATTACGCAACCTCACCCTATCATTTCTCGCCACACACCCAGCCACACGACAGCAGACCCACACGAGGAGGTGGTTGTGTTAGGAGGAAGCACCTCCCACAGGCTGTCCGGCAATGTTTAAGATCAAAAATTAAAAACTGCACAACCAGGAAATTTGATAATTGGTGCTTTAAAATCAAATTAGGAAGATGAACTCAAGAAAATAAATTTTTTCTTAGTAATTTTGAGAAGAAAACTCTCTGAAACGTAAGAAACGATGTTCGTCAGCATGGTGGAAGCGTCCGCGCCACCACCAGGTGTGCAAACAAAAGATCAACTATAAAACTTTCGCATGTTGACAAACTCAGCGCAAACACACAGACACTAATTAACGGTTCACGTTCGCACGCTCACTCACACATGCGCACACACACACACACACACACGCGCGCACACAGAAACATAAACAATCATCGGATATTGTCACATACGCCTCAGGCAAAATTTCATAGAAACCTATTTATTTTCATGAGTTTGTGTGTGTTCGTGTGCGCGTGTGCGTGTTTGTATGTGTCTTTGCGTTTGTGTTACTTGGGGCGACCTGTACGGCTCACGTGTGCGTGTCGAATTGTTTGTGTGTCTGCGGACATTAAATTGTTGAGTGTGTTTGTTGCGGTTGGCTACCTTTCAATTTGTTTAAAAGTAAATATGTTCAATTGAATTTATTAATAAAAGTTTACACGCAGAGATAGTGTTTGTGCACGAGATATATTCATGCAGGAGTGTACGTGCATGCATTTCTTGCGTTTTTGTTTAACGGTGCATGCATGAATATAAATTCGCCATGCGGACGCGTAGGTACTTTGACTTGCATGCGTCTGTATGCATATACTTTTGCGGGTGTGTGTTTGTGTGTTTTTGTTCAAAATGGTTTTATGTAAGTGCGTGTTAGTATGTGTGTGTGTCTGCGTGTGTGCGTGCGTGCGTGTGTGCGTGCGTGCGTGTGTGCGTGAAAGGTTTGTGCACGGTTATTGAGCGTGTGTATGCGAACGTTCGTCTTGCGTCAACAATTAATCGATTTTCGATTTAGAAGTACTCGCATCGTTCGTATAAATACGATTGGAGGGATGTGTGGCGGAGTGGGCGCCGTGAAATTTTGGTTTAATGTGTGTGTGTGTGTGTGTGTGTGTACGTGTGTGTGTGTGAGTTTGCCTGTTTGTGTGCGTGGTTCGTGTTAATATTTTTGTTCGTTTATACATTACAACATTGACTGGATTAAACTTTTGTTATATTACGTTTTTTCACGAATGCGGAATATGTTGAAGGCAGTTGAGCAGCATGTATTTTAAAACAAATGTTTGTATATCGAATGTTTAATCTGCCAAAAAACGTCCACATCAACACCAACATTCATCTCAACATCAACATTGAAAATCACCTGAAATAAAAATATTCCATGCATAAATCAAGCTGCGATTTCCTACTATGAAATGCTATCAGCGCATTTGTTAATTGAAAAGTTGGACACGTTTTGTTGTTGTGTTGATGTGTTGCTGTAATGTTGTGTTGTTGTGCTTTTGTGACGTCGCGCTGATGTCTCGTTGTAATGTATGGATGTTGTGTTGTTGTGCGGTTGTGAAATGGAAGCGTGTTAAGTAGGAATTACATTCAACATATCAAATTTCCCATTATCAAAAATTTGAAACAGCTCCATGACCATTGGAAGCCTTATAATGCGAGTTGCTCTTTATCGCCAGTGTTTGATATGCGCTGATAAATGCTGCTTTGTGTGTTTGTTGTTTGTTGATGTTTTTTGTTGATGTGTTTTGTTGATGTGTTTGTTGATGTGTTTGTTGGTGTGTTTGTTGTTTGTTGATGTGTTTTGTTGATGTGTTTGTTGATGTGTTTGTTGGTGTGTTTGTTTGGTAGATTTGTTAATATTCCATTTATTAGTATTTTCTCGTTATCGTATTGATAGTTATTTAGACTTTTTTCTAGTTAATAGCTTTTTTAATGTTGTTGCAACGATATAAATGTAGAGTTAGTGTTGATGTGTTTGCGTTGTTGTGGCGAGTTTAGCAGAGGGGTTGCAAGTTTGTGTTCAGCCGGTGACTTTCCATTTATGAGTGATCTTGTTTTTATGCTGGTGCAAGTTTCTCGTTTATGTTGTTGTGGTTGTTGCCGTGGCTGTTGTCGTTGTCGTTGTTGTGTGGTAGTTGTAGTTGTTGCTGTGGTTGCTGTTGTTGTCAATGTAAGATAGTGTTCTTAAGGCAGTTGAAAATAAAAACTACACATAGATTCAAAGTTGTTAATAACATTGTTTAATTGTTTGCATGTCTGTCTCTTTGTTTGTTTGTTTGCTTGCTTGTTTGCCTGTTTGTCTGGTAGTTTGTTCGTTTGCTTGTTGCCTGTTTGTTGGTTTGCGTGATCAAAACCAAACGACATCATTACAAATGAGTTCACCTTTTTAAACATGATCCCAACATCAGCATGCACCATCAGTAACTCATCACAAACCTCCAAGCTTCCTAATTATTACTATCACTGAGTAGTTGTACAACAACAAAAACATCATAAACAACCACAACAACCACAACAACATCAACATCATCAACAACAACATCAACAACAAAAACAACATAAACAACAACATAAACAACAACAACAACAATAACAACAACAACATCACAGATCAACACCGCTCCAACAACAAACAGTAATGACAGCACAAATGTTAATAGCATAAGAAGCATATTGACTGTCTGTTAATTAACTTTGAATGAGGCATATTTCATCAAAGGCACCTCTGCAGCACCTCTTAACCCCCATGTTCATTCAGTGCCAGACAATCAGACGATATCGTTCTAATCTCTGGGGAGGTCAAACAACAATGAACATCCAATAATACAAATTGGTTTTGTTGTCTTTCCATGTATGTGTTGGTGTGGTTGTTGCTGTTGTAGTTGTAGTTGTTGTTGTAATTATTGTTGCTGTTGTTGTTGCTGTTGTTATTGTTATTGTTGTTGTAGTGGTTGTTGTTGTAGTTGTTGTGACTGTTGTAGCTGTTGCAACTGTTGTAGTAGTTGTTGTAATTATTATTATTGTTGTTGTTGTTGTTGCTGCTGTGGTTATTGTTGTTGTTGTGGTTGTAGTTGTTGTTATAGTTGTTGTGGTTGTTGTTGTAGTTGTTGTCGTGGCTGTTGTTGTTGTGGCTGTGGTTGTAGTTTTGTATGTTGTAGTTGTTGTTGTATTAAAAATAATAATACTAATGAAAAGAAGAAAAAGAAGAATATAAACAACAATAGTAGTAATAAAAACAAGAAGAAGAGGAATAATACCAACAGCCACAGCAACAAAGCAACGATCACTTGGATAACAAAGATGCGCAATATTAATTATCGACAATAGATGGGTGTGAATGGATGATGAGTGAATGATTACAATGATAATGGTTGTGATGGGATGATAATCTGGTATGATGATGAATCCATATAGTGTTGATGATGATTCAATATGGTGGTGATGATGATGATGATGATTGTGATGATTGTGATTACATATGACAGGTGTAAATGATTATTGCCATTTATTATTGTGACATCATATATGACATGATGATGATGATGATGATGATGATGATGATGATGATAATGAGATAGAGTTCAAGATAATGCTGATGGTGCAATGATAATAAATATATAGTAATAATGAAGATGATGATGATGGTGATGATGATCATGATGATGAAATAGTGATGATGATGTTGGTGAGGATGATGAGCATGCGATTGTGATGATGACGTTGATGATGAACAGTCGTGAACAACCAATCGAGAATCGAAATCGAATCATCATCAACCGAAGGAACAATCAAACGCAGATCTTCTGAATGGTATTTAAAAATTTTTAAACGCTGAAGAACAATGTAGCAGAAGACAGAGACTGGCTGGCTGGCGTGCCTGCCAAGTTGATTGCGCTGAATGTGTGGGAGAATGCGTTTGATCGTGCGTGAGCTGCTGAATGAAGGCATGCATGCTGTCAACAATTGAACGCGTTGAAGTAATAAAATGATCAATAAAG
>NW_008705330.1:416745-418890 GCF_000326865.2 Helobdella robusta | reverse complement strand
ACCACCACCACCACCAGCTTCATTTCGGAAGTTATCGGGTGAAGTGTGAATGTTATTTCTTATTTGAAGCTGTAACATTTTCCAGCAGAGAAATTTATTACGCAACCTCACCCTATCATTTCTCGCCACACACCCAGCCACACGACAGCAGACCCACACGAGGAGGTGGTTGTGTTAGGAGGAAGCACCTCCCACAGGCTGTCCGGCAATGTTTAAGATCAAAAATTAAAAACTGCACAACCAGGAAATTTGATAATTGGTGCTTTAAAATCAAATTAGGAAGATGAACTCAAGAAAATAAATTTTTTCTTAGTAATTTTGAGAAGAAAACTCTCTGAAACGTAAGAAACGATGTTCGTCAGCATGGTGGAAGCGTCCGCGCCACCACCAGGTGTGCAAACAAAAGATCAACTATAAAACTTTCGCATGTTGACAAACTCAGCGCAAACACACAGACACTAATTAACGGTTCACGTTCGCACGCTCACTCACACATGCGCACACACACACACACACACACGCGCGCACACAGAAACATAAACAATCATCGGATATTGTCACATACGCCTCAGGCAAAATTTCATAGAAACCTATTTATTTTCATGAGTTTGTGTGTGTTCGTGTGCGCGTGTGCGTGTTTGTATGTGTCTTTGCGTTTGTGTTACTTGGGGCGACCTGTACGGCTCACGTGTGCGTGTCGAATTGTTTGTGTGTCTGCGGACATTAAATTGTTGAGTGTGTTTGTTGCGGTTGGCTACCTTTCAATTTGTTTAAAAGTAAATATGTTCAATTGAATTTATTAATAAAAGTTTACACGCAGAGATAGTGTTTGTGCACGAGATATATTCATGCAGGAGTGTACGTGCATGCATTTCTTGCGTTTTTGTTTAACGGTGCATGCATGAATATAAATTCGCCATGCGGACGCGTAGGTACTTTGACTTGCATGCGTCTGTATGCATATACTTTTGCGGGTGTGTGTTTGTGTGTTTTTGTTCAAAATGGTTTTATGTAAGTGCGTGTTAGTATGTGTGTGTGTCTGCGTGTGTGCGTGCGTGCGTGTGTGCGTGCGTGCGTGTGTGCGTGAAAGGTTTGTGCACGGTTATTGAGCGTGTGTATGCGAACGTTCGTCTTGCGTCAACAATTAATCGATTTTCGATTTAGAAGTACTCGCATCGTTCGTATAAATACGATTGGAGGGATGTGTGGCGGAGTGGGCGCCGTGAAATTTTGGTTTAATGTGTGTGTGTGTGTGTGTGTGTGTACGTGTGTGTGTGTGAGTTTGCCTGTTTGTGTGCGTGGTTCGTGTTAATATTTTTGTTCGTTTATACATTACAACATTGACTGGATTAAACTTTTGTTATATTACGTTTTTTCACGAATGCGGAATATGTTGAAGGCAGTTGAGCAGCATGTATTTTAAACAAATGTTTGTATATCGAATGTTTAATCTGCCAAAAACGTCCACATCAACACCAACATTCATCTCAACATCAACATTCAAAATCACCTGAAATAAAAATATTCCATGCATAAATCAAGCTGCGATTTCCTACTATGAAATGCTATCAGCGCATTTGTTAATTGAAAAGTTGGACACGTTTTGTTGTTGTGTTGATGTGTTGCTGTAATGTTGTGTTGTTGTGCTTTTGTGACGTCGCGCTGATGTCTCGTTGTAATGTATGGATGTTGTGTTGTTGTGCGGTTGTGAAATGGAAGCGTGTTAAGTAGGAATTACATTCAACATATCAAATTTCCCATTATCAAAAATTTGAAACAGCTCCATGACCATTGGAAGCCTTATAATGCGAGTTGCTCTTTATCGCCAGTGTTTGATATGCGCTGATAAATGCTGCTTTGTGTGTTTGTTGTTTGTTGATGTTTTTTGTTGATGTGTTTTGTTGATGTGTTTGTTGATGTGTTTGTTGGTGTGTTTGTTGTTTGTTGATGTGTTTTGTTGATGTGTTTGTTGATGTGTTTGTTGGTGTGTTTGTTTGGTAGATTTGTTAATATTCCATTTATTAGTATTTTCTCGTTATCGTATTGATAGTTATTTAGACTTTTTTCTAGTTAATAGCTTTTTTAATGTTGTTGCAACGATATAAATGTAGAGTTAGTGTTGATGTGTTTGCGTTGTTGTGGCGA
>NW_008705330.1:411133-416695 GCF_000326865.2 Helobdella robusta | reverse complement strand
TTGACATCCGCTCCTCTCGTTCAATTTTTTTTCAATTATTCAAAAATCAATTGAAACAATGACAAACTACACACACACACAACACACACTCGCAAACACACACGCAAACACACACGCAAACACACACACAACACACACACACACAACACACACACACACTCGCAAACACACACACAACACACACACACACAACACACCCGCAAACACAACACAACACACACACACACACAACACACACACACACAACACACACACACACAACACACACGCAAACACACACACACAAACCATGCAACAATCCTCTTTTTTTTCTCTCACGTGTTGGTTTTTATTTCGAGTAGGCAGGTTGAACAAAAGTTGATGAATGATACAAAATGAAATAATAATGAAGCACGCATTGTGCTCACGTTTCAAATAAATATTCTCTGCAATTCGAAGCTAATTATTCTGATTAGAATGTAACCATTCATTTTATTTATAATAAAAATCAATATTTTCTATTTCAAAGCTTTTTTTATTTTTTAAAAATATTCCATGAAAACAAATCAAATCTATACAATGGTAAATAATTTATGGAAGCCAAAACCAGATCGAATAAATTAATAACCAAGCAGCAGACAACCAAACTACAAACCGAACAAATAAACAGACAATCAAAATGCAAAACAGACAATCAAACAAAACACTAAACAAACTAATTAAACAAATAAGTTGACGAACGAACAACTAATCAAATAAACAATCAAGCAAACAAATAAACAAACAAACAAACAAATTTCTAAACAAATAACCAGCTTATCAAACAATTAATTAAACAGACATCCAAACAAACAAACAAACATCCAAACAAACAAACAAGCGAGCAAGCGACGAACAGTTCTTCCCTGGAGGCTTATGAAATTGACACCGCATCTATCAACCATTGTTCATTTACTTTCGCGTACAAACTATAAGTACAAATCCACAATAATACATACTTACTACATACGTTGATGCGTACATACTCACACGTACACACACACACAAACACACACACACATGCACAGACAAATACATATAGGTTTCAAACACAAACAATATTTGATACAACGCCAATGATTAACTTTAACATTGACATCAGATATAAAACTGGAACTTGAAAAGGCTACTTTTCAGCTGATGAGACAGAATTAAGTTATTAATCATTCTATCTATCCATCCATTCATCCATCCATCCATCCATCCATCCATCCGTCCATCCGTCCGTCCGTCCATCCGTCCGTCCGTCCGTCCGTCTGTCCATCCGTCCGTCCGTCCGTCAATCAATCAATCAATCAATCAATCAATCAATCAATCAATCAATCAATCAATCAATCAATCAATCAATCAATCAATCAATCAATCCATTCATCGATCTAGCTATCTATCCATCCATCTTTCCATCAATCTAATTATTCATTGCTAGTAAAATAAACCCCTAACATATATATTTAATAAGAAATGTTTCTTGCTAAATTTAAACCTAAAAAATTAAAAATTATGCGTTAGAAAGAGAAACCAAGCTCACTAAAGAGTCAGATGTGATTATTTTAAACAGAGTTTTTGGAACGAGGAGTAACACTTGAACTAATTAATTGAAATGGTTAAGCTCCACAATTAGGTTCACCACAGCATGTGCAAGGTGCCTTTTGGATGAACAATAAAAGTCATGTCAACAATTTCTAGCATTTAAAGTTCTGTTTTATTTGCTGAAAAAGTCAAGTAGATTTTTCAGAGACTGAAGATAAGGCATTCTTTAGTACTACAACTGCTCATTACTACAATTGTACAACGCTACAACTGCCTAGTGCTTCAACAGGCCAGAACCATAATAGTCCAGTCCTACAACAGCCCAGTATTACAACAGCCCAGTACTACAACTACCCAGTCCTACAGTTGTTTGGCGTTGCAACTAAATTGTCGCAAGTCCTATCTAACAATTAGTACGAAACAAAAATAAAAGAAAATATTGAATGTTGTT
This sequence comes from Helobdella robusta, assembly GCF_000326865.2. Taxonomy (NCBI): domain Eukaryota; kingdom Metazoa; phylum Annelida; class Clitellata; order Rhynchobdellida; family Glossiphoniidae; genus Helobdella; species Helobdella robusta. Next base: position 414,696 of record NW_008705330.1, on the reverse strand, counting down.
CGAGTAGAAAGCACGCGACGGGACCGCACGTACATCGTATGAATCTTGATGTACGTTTGAATGTTTGCACACTGACCCTTCTTTTAATTGGGACCTAATAAGACTAAATCTTTCAGCAATAACATTTGTGGTTATATCAATATTTATGACAAATGCAACTTCAGAGTAAAAGCTACAAAACTAACAAAAGGAAAATGGTAAAATAGAAAAATTTGCCATATAAAAACGTTAAGACAAATTAATAAAAATCAAAAATTTAAAAAAATGGACTGAAAGACAGAAATTTGCGAACCTCAACTCTGTGATTCCTGTTGTAGTGAAGGACGAGGATTCGGTAGAGTTCACTGTCGGACGTGACGTGCAGGTTCGAAGCGCACCTTACCCCCTCCGCAATCGCCTGCCTCGCATACTTCTCCATCTGAATGTAGTAGAACTCTCTGCAAAGTGTTCAGTGCGTACGTGTGCGTGTGTGCGTGGGTTTGTGTGTGCGTGTGTGTGTGTGCGCGCGCGTGTGTGTGACTTTTGCAAGTGAATGTTGGTAGGTATGTTCTTAAAAGTGAAAACTGTCCGTATGTATATTCATAATCACCAAAAAAGAATAAGATAAGGTGAGAGAGAGAAAACAAAATAGAGTTAAAATAAGAAACGAAGAAACAAAATAAACGAAAAATAACAAATTAATAATTTTATTTGCTCGGTTAATTTGCAGTTTTTGAAATAATCATACAAAGATTAATATATCTGTGCTGACGTGAAACTCGACTGTTCGCTTTTTCACACCGTGGCCTCCATGAAAGTCCACAGCAGAAAATTTATTAATTGTTGCCATAGTGAGAAGAAGTTATTGATTGCTAAACCATCCAATTCAATTTTTGCATTTCAGATTTTTCGTTGCCAAATTTACTTGCAGAAAAACATTAAAAACCAACAATTGACAGCACTTTGTTCAAATTTGTTCTTAAATAAATTACTCAATTTATTTTCTAACGACTGTTTTTATTTTATGATATTCTGTTGATGAGACTTGTTTGTTGTTGATTGTTGACTATTTGTTGTTGACTGTTGGTTGTTTATTGTTTGTTGCTGATTGTTGGTTGTTGACTGTTTGTTGTTGATTGTTGAATGTTTTCCAAATCGAAGAATCCAATTTTTGCGACTAACATGGAAAATATAAAACTGATTCTTATTGGACACAAAATAGTGATGAACAAACAGCCATAAAAATAATGAAAACATGCCATCTTTATTTTAAAATTAGAAACAATTTAAAGTGCACATGCTTTCATCTTATTTAAAAAAAACATCTTTAAAAATATTGACATTTTTGTAAAAACAAAAATAAAACTCAAGACAAAATGATAATTAACACAACAAAAAAGTGAACAAAACAAACAAACAATTGCGAACAAACAAACAAAACAATAATGAAGAAGACAAACAGAACGGACCAAACAATTGCAATAAAAACAAACTGACGTCACACCGGCAGATGGCGTCGAATGTAATTTGAACCACTGATGATCGCCCATGACACAACACCGCAACCCACACGCTCGCTCCATCACGCACTCAACAGATGCACAAAAACGCAACATCCACATATCAACATCTACACACCACATTCACACACTTCCACACACACCACATCCACACACATCCACACACACCACATCCACACACATCCACACACACCACATCCACACCACATTCACACACACCACATCCACACCACATTCACACACACCACATCCACACCACATCCACACACACCACATCCACACCATTCAAATAAATTCACTCAGTTATTCACAACAAACATTATTTACATTCACCAATGATTTGATCATATAACCTAGAGCCCTGCGCGGTTTGCGGTTGTCGCGGTTTTTTGCGGTTGCGGTGCAAAATCATGCGGTTTTACGCGGTTGCGGTTTTGAAATATGCGGTTTTTCCGCGGCGCGGTTTTTTTTTATCAAAACCGCGGTGACCGCAAAAATTTTGTTAAATATTTTTGTTCGTCCATAACATTTTCAAAATTGCATTATCATTGTAATAATTTTATATATTAAAATCTTAATATCTTTGGAAGCCGTTGAAGCAACCATTTCTTTTTCCTGTTTACTTTGAAAGAAGTAGTTATTTTATTTACGGCGTGGTTAATTATCGATTATTTTATAAAAATGTCCGAGGTAAAAAATGTTGAAGTTGATCCACAGGTAGATGTAATTGATAAAGAATTTTTGATTAAATTGATGCTGTCCAAAAGTTTCGAGTGTTTCGTCAGAAAGGGTAGGATCATCTCTCAATTACACACTGCAAAAGAGACGGTCCAGTTTAAATCCATACAAAATTGACAAAATGTTATTTATTATGAGTAACAGTGATATGGATGTGGATAGTTGTGATTTATAATGTCAATAAAAGCATTAATGTTGTTTTTCATTTCTTGCGGTGCGGTTGCGGTGCGGTTGCGATTTTCGACGCTGCGGTTGCGGTGCGGTTTCAAATGTTGCGGTTTTGTGCGGTTACGGTTTTTGAAAATTCCAACCGCGAAGGGTTCTATTATAACCAACATAACAAAGTTAGCACCAATATAATATAACGAGTTTTTAGAAGGGTACAACGAAAAGACATCGCAAACGTATGTTACCCACAACACGTTCCATTAGCAGCTGCATTGACAACATTTCAAAACGCACGGCGAAAGTTCCACGCGACTTCCTGCGCAAAGAAGAAGCAAGAGTCTATTGATGCAAGTGCGACAGTTATGTTTGCGATGTTTGAACCATTGCACGCATGCATGTACACACACACAAGCAAACATATGCCTACACCACACATGCACCCACAACACACTAACATACACATGCACACAACACACACGCACGCACACGCACGCACACGCACACGTACACACACGCACACATGGGAGCACATAAAACAAACAAAATGATAAGTAGGTTGAAGACGGTGATTGCAGGCTTCCTAAGTGACATGATGTACCTAACCAACTGTTTTCTGGTAGTGACGGTGATGATGATGTTGGTGGTGATGATAAGTGATGATGATGGTGATAATGATGATGATGGTAGTGAAGTTAATTATGAAAAAAATCGAGTAGCAATATCGATGATGATGATGAATGTGTTGGTGATGGTGGTAGAGATGATAACGATAATGATGATAAAAGTGAGCTATGATGATGATAATGCCGACAATCATGATGGTGATGATAATGATGAAGGTGATAATGACGATGGTGATAAGGATGATGGTGATGATGATGATAGCGATGGCGTGTTCTGATAATGGCAAAGATGGTGATGATAATTACAAAAATGGCATAATGGTTGAAAACTAACATTTTGTATGTATGTGTGTATGTGTGTGTGGTGTATATATGTGTTTGTGTGTGTGTTTATGTGTGTGTATGTGTGGTGTATTTATGTGTATGTACTTGTGTGTGTGTGTGTGTGTGTGGTGTATGTGTGTATGTGTGTGTGTGTGTGTGTGTGTGTGTGGTGTATGTGTGTGTGTATATGTGAGTGTATGTGTGTGTGCGG
>NW_008705330.1:362649-402249 GCF_000326865.2 Helobdella robusta | reverse complement strand
CATCCATCCATCCATCCATCCATCCATCCATCCATCCATCCATCCATCCATCCATCCATCCATCCATCCATCCATCCATCCATCCATCCATCCATCTACATTGCGTGACTTGGAACGTCCTGGTCAAATGAGATAAGGCCAACCTGGAGCTTATACATTCGCTCGTTGCTCTGCTCGTCATTAAAGTTCCAATTCATTTGGAGATTGCTTCTAATTGTCTGGCTCGTTTTTCAAATAATTTTCATACAAATGCTTTTGTTGATACTTTAAAGTGAAAGATTGTTTGAACATTCAAATATTCAAAAAAATAGAATAATTATTTCGTACGTCACTTTCATAGAAAAAAACTGCACAACAATTAATGAGTTTCAACGTAAATATTTTGGAACATGTTATAATGATGATGATGATGAATTGCATCCCTCGCTTGTCAAACAACTAAGTACTTCATGCTGCACACGCACCATCACACGCACCAAAACACACACACACACGCACATAATGATAGTCTTCTTATCAGAAGAGTAGCATAAATGCGGATGTGATGAAGATAAGCAAATAATACGAAGCATGATATAACTCATAATTATTTGAGGTATGTATATAAATAATTATATTTATATATAATTATATTTGTATCTATAATTATTTATATATGTGTGTGTGTGTGATTGATGTTAAGTTCATTAGCGGTTGGTAAGTAAAGGTTGTGACGCGGTGGTGCAGACAGACAGCTTAATAAACCGGCTTCACCAAGATATCAGATACTAATGTTCATATCGCAATTTATTCCGATGATTTTTGGAACCAGGTTACAAATGTTTGTATTTCTATTCATAATATAGATTATGATAAATTAGTTCTCTGCAAAAATTATTCACACAATGTTTAAATTGAAAAATGATATAATCGAGTAAAAAGTTCTTCAATGACTTTTGCTATTAAACATTTTTAAAGGTTTAATTCAAGTGGAAAATGTAAAGTTCTTTTGTATCACATCGTCAATAGTTAGATAGATAGATACAGTATAGTATCATCTAACTTGCATTACCATCGGGTCCCTAAAAACCAGGTAGGAAAACTTCACGCAATGTAAACCATTGATAAAAGTATTAAAAACTTTGTCACGTACAAGTCTGTTGTACATACAGTGCTGCATGTATTTTTTGTTATTGTGCAACCTTGGCTTCTAATATAAAATATACTTGTCAAAAGATTTTTCATTTTCACTTTTCGCCATCGTATGCGAAGGTAATTTTGAAATGCCTGAAAATTGAGTAAGTCATTAAATCTTAATACCCTGCTCATGCGAGTTGAATTTGAATACCGTGTTAGGATTCTATTTGTAGACGCTTCATCCATTCAAACATTTTTAAATGTTACACTACGTAATATAGAACTGTTATTTCAAACCGCGTTACAATCCATCTGCCACAGACTAAATCAGGTAAAAAAACAAAAAGATATAGAAGCTTAAGAGTTAAAAGAAGAAACTTGTTGAGGAAAGCAGAAAAACGACAAAAAAATGATGATGAGAAAGAGAGAGGATTTGATAGGGAAAAACAACAGACAAAAATCATTTAAACAAAGTTGTACATTGTGTCGTGTGATGTTGGGTTAAATATATTGTGTGTGCTGGTTCATGCTGTGCACGTGTAATGTTGATTTGTGTCTGTTGTGTGTGTAGATTCGTGTCGCGTGTGTTACACTGGTTTATGTTTTGCCGCGAATATTCTGAAGAAGTTCAAACTCTAGCCAGCCACCAGTTTTTTTTAACAATAACACTTCTGCGTGCTTGCATAAATATTTATTAAACTTTCTTCTTTATCTCTGGCTACCAGGATGTAAGAGAAGTCGATGATATTTATTAATTGGTGCGTCTGTTTCACTTAGTCAGGCTGTGTGCTTTTGTGTGTGTCTGTGTAAGTATGTGTGTACGCACGTGTGCTTGTATGAGTGAGTATGTCTGTATCTGTGTATGCGTGTTTGTATGATCGTGTATGTTGGTGTAAATTGCACGTTTGTATGTGTTTGTATGACTGTGTATGTTTGTGTCTGTGTAAGTATGAACTTCTGTAAGCATAAATAACGTTCTGCCTCTTTATTGAAATTTAATATTACCAAATTCAAGCCAATATATGCACAGCACATGAAGTCAGTGGTTGACTGTAGAATTAATTCATAATTCAATCTCACTGAACTGATTACATAGGCTGATGCTTTTGTTTGTTTGTGTGCTTGTTTGTGTGTGTGTGAGTTTGTTTGTTTGTAAACAAGTGTAACAACAACAAAAATATCAACTCATGCACATAAAAACAAACTGCACGCATGCTTACAGATAACAAACTTAAATCTTCAACACGTCAACATGATATTCAACGTGCAACAAACTAAAATTTATTAACAACAACAACAACAACTGCTCGCCGAGAATAATGTCCTCCTGGTTCTATTAAACGCAGACAGGCAACTCAGCAGCAGCAAACATTACAACACCGTTCAATGTTGTCCCACAAATGGAGCATTATGAATCTGTGGTTATGAATGATTCAACCTACCGTGATAAAAATAAAGTAGCAAGGAAGTAACCGACGAGAAGATCATTTTTAAACTGAACAAACATAATTTGTTAAATGAAAGTTGTCTGTCTGCCTGTACAATGTACATGTTTGATTCAACCGGGTTGACATTATGAGCTTAAAAAACTTTACATAGATTTCAGTATTATTTAATATTGTTCGGTATCATTTTGTATCTTACAATATCATTCAATATCATTCAATATCATCCAATATCATTCAATATTATTTTAGATCACATTTTATCAGGCAGTCATTACAAAATCATTTTGAATCATTATTTTTATCAATACCAACCAACCATTACCTAAAAAGGCTTTCAAATATTATTAAAAAAATTAAAATAATTATAATAATTGTTACTTATTTCAACTTAAATCACATTTATAATTTTATCAGTTGCAATAATTTCATCTATCATTTACGATCTATAATGGTCTATGATGGTCTATGATGGTCTATGATGGTCTATGGTGGTCTATGATGGTCTACGGTGGTCTATGATGGTCTATGGTGGTCTATGATGGTCTATGGTGGTCTATGATGGTCTATGGTGGTCTGTGATGGTCTCTGATGGTCTCTGATGGTCTCTGATGGTCTACAGCATGTTTATAAAATCATTGCTGGTATTCGCTCATTAACCGTCAAAATAGATTTTACACAGTACATACAAGAAATGTTTTAAAACGAGCCCATGAACACATAAACAAAAGACCACTTAGGCAATTAAAATCTTCCATCGATGAATAATCACACGTGGTCAATTGGATCGTGATGATTTTGTTCTTTTCACGTGTGTGTGTGTGTGTGTGTGTGTGTGTGTGTGTGTGTGTGTGTGTGTGTGTGTGTGTGTGTGTGCTCACTCGACTACAATGCATCAGCGGTTATAAACATCTTAAATTCTCGCAAATCGTTCAAGGCGTTAGGTTTTAATTGTTAACTACAAAAAATTTCATAATTTGATATTGAGGCAATGAGCTGTAATTGTCTGGGTGTTTCTTCGAATGTTTGATAATTGCTTGTGTGAAGACAACTTGTGATCGTGTGAGTAAGCTAGCAGCCATGCTAGCTGCAACAGTCATCCGTTAGTTATGTTTCATCAAGTAAATATGACGTCTGTGAATGCACTTGCGTTTATGCACATTTTTAATTAGAGTAGACAAAATAACTACAAGAGAGAAAAATAATAATAAATTAAAGGCGTTGCCTCCAAACGAAGAAAAAACATTTACGCTTGACGAAATGAAAATCTAACAATCTCAACTTAATGAAAAGAAATTATTATTTCATTGGAGCAAAATACACGTTTAAACAATTCTAAAAGTTAAAATTTAACGAGAACAACATTTTTTTTCTATCTCAACTCAACTTATTTGCATAAACCTGACAATGCAATTCAAATATCACCTTATAAAGCTGAAACATGAATGTGCCGTCGTGCATTCAACATCCATACTTTGTGCTGTTTGTATTTTAACGTCATTGAACAGAAGTGCACATAAAATTAACGCGAGCTCCAAAAGAAGTGATTCGCGTTGTATGTGTAATCGAGCGTTCAGATGTGTTTGCATATGCGTGTGATGAACTGCGTGCATACTTATGAATGGTTGGTTGAGTTCGATACTCAATCTCTTACACTGTGTTCGTTCTGCTGCATGTTCATCTCCCGCTTACATAAACCTTCAAAAAACGAACGTAACTTTTTTGATTCAAAGTTGAAGGATGAACTACAACTGGTAAACTTCTGAATTTACTTTTTATAATAAAAAATGCAGTTTATGTAGGCTAACGTAACGATGGAAAGTGTGCCTTTTGCTTATGCAAAATATTTTTAAAACTAACACCCATAAATTCTTCTCTTTTCATTGATTATCAGCTTCATCAAAGTTTATAAAAATGACGAAGGTACAAGTCGTAATAACTCATTGCAAAGTGCAAACACGACACGCACAAACAAGAAAGGATATCATAACTTGCTCCTTGAAGTGTGTCCCACACAAGATTGACGGCATGGATGGGATGTTGTCCTTCCGTGAATGAACTTTGTTGAACTTGAGAGATTTGCACTTTGCTTCATTTGAGACAACGTCATCATCACCAGGTGGAGATCTAAAGCCCGAAAATTCATTGTAACGCATCTTGCTAAGTTTATTTGAACCCAGCAAATGATGATGATAGAAAGCTTTAAAATAATCTCCCGTTGTGCTGTTGTTGTAACTGACGTTGTTGAAGTTGCAACTTGTTGCATTAGCATTGCCCGTGTTGATGTTGTTTTCGTCAACATTGTTGTTGTTTGTATTGAAGCAGCCTTGAATTTTTGACATGTTGGAGAGGTTGGTGAATGTGGAATAAGGATTTCGACGACAAGTGGTATCATTAATGTTTGATTGAGACAAACTTGGATTAAGAACGGCCACGCTGGTTGAGAGTGTTGTTGGCGTTGGACTTTTCAATCTGAAAGGCAATTCATTTGAGCTGATATAGTTGAGCTTTTCGCAGTTTATAAGGTTGTTGGGACCTTCATACTTTATAAATGTATCCGCAAAGTTGGATGAACGGTCAGCAATGTTGTTGGAGTTGTTTTCCAATTTGTAATCACAATTAGTTGAAGTTTGCTGGCTAATGTCAGAAGAAAATGAACTGTTGTCATCCGTGGCCGATTCGTCTCGGTACGTTGTTGAAGTCAATCGCGTTTCTAAATCTTCCTGACTTTTCAAACCTAAATTGTTGTTGTCACTGTTACTTAACTTGTGTTTATTATAAACAGAAGTGTTGAAACATTTTGGGGACAAACTACAATCCGTTACTTTGGTTCTTTTTTTCTTGTTTGGCGTGACGACCAAAGATATTGCCTCGGTTTGTTCTGGTTCTTCTGTGAGGCCCGAGCCAGGTTTCATGGAAGAAAGTTTTGTGATGGAGTCAAAGTGCTGAGCTGCGTTGAATAGATCAAATGACTGTTTGGTGTTTGGCGAGGACGAAAAGTTTTGAAATAAAAAGTTCTGATTGTACAAGTGTGACTGAAAGTTAGGACGGTGAGTATAAGGAAAGTACATTGCAGAAGAATGAAGTGCGGGAATGTTTTTGTTGAAAGAATTGAACAACAATGAATGTTTTTGGTATGATCTTTTTATGAAGGACTCATAGTCAGATGGTGGTGTGATTGATTGGTAGGGCCAGGGAGCATCTGATTTAAATCTGTCACCAGATGGAAAGACTGGGTGAGGTAAATTTTCCACCAAAGAATTGTTTGTCTTTACTGTGTTTGATTCCGTTATTTCGGATTTATCTTCAAATGTCTTTTTTGAAAAAGTTCTATAACCATTAAACCGTTTTTGTAGAAATTTATTAACTATATCCGATAAGAAAACATTGGTGCTGTGTATCAGTTCATTTTTCAACAAATCCGCCAACAATTTAACTTCCAAAGGCTGTTCTTGGTTATTTTCTAAAATTTTATTACAATTTTCATTATTTAAATTTTTATAAGATCGACTAAGAAGAAATTCTTCATAATTTTTCTTCAACCAATTTAATTGATTTTCCAATTTTTCAATTTTTCTTTTAAAAGATAATATTTTAAAATCTTTGAAGTCATCACAATTTGAATCTGAATCATCACGTGAAAAATTATTTTCCTCCTCATGCTCATCTTCGCAATCACTGTCATCGACTACATCTTCATCCTCGTCTAAAGGTTTGGGCTTCGATTGCTTTCTTTTCAGTCTGCGCATAAAATTTTGACAGTCTTCATCTGCTGCTGGTTCGGACTGATCGATGTTGGAACTATTCACCCGACTCGAATGCTGGTTCACAAAACTTTTCTCATAATGATTGTCAGCAGGAAGTTTATCTGACATGTCGTACTTTGCTTTTTTATTGGCAGACATTTCGTCATCGGCATCTGCCATAGAGTCGCACAACCATCTCCTCTGATTAGATTGTGTTTTCAAGGAAATGTTGATGTTGTGACTGTCTTGATCGTTGTTATTGTTGTTGTTGTTTGTATTATTGTTGGCACTGTTGTTATTGTAACGGTTATTGTTAATTGGTGCACACAATTGTTGTATGGAATGATATTGAGATTTTTTATCCATTCTGTTCAACGAGTCCGCTTCTGTATTTGTCGATGCGGTATCGTTAAATGATGATGGCATGTTGTCGTCATTGGTGTTGTTGTTGTCGCTAGGGTTGTTGTTGCTATTGTTGTTGCTGTTGCTGTTTATGGTGTTATTGTTGTTGTTATTCTGCATCTTTTTTTGGGTGGAGGAAAATGATTGAAAAGATGGAAAGGTTGAAGAAGTTATCGAACAAACGTTGTCGTCGGTGTTGGCTGCCGCTGCTGTTGTTGTTGCTGTTGTTGTTGCTGCTGTTGCTGCTGTATTGTTGTCACCATAAAAATCATTCTGCGCTCCTCTTCTAGATTGCATGTGGCAACTTTGATTGTTGTTTTGCGTGTGGTTGATGTTGAAAATGTTTGCATTGGATGAAGAGCCCATCATCATAGCCATTACTATAAAGAACTTAAATATATTTCGTATGCAAATATTTTACTACTACCAATCTTAAATAGCTTAATAAAACTCCAATTTACATACATCAAACTCACAATTGCGTTTGCTTAAAAAATCACGCTGGTTATTATTGAATTTGTTAATAAGAGCGCACTTATTGCAAATGAAATTATCCTGATATGATCATTTCAAATAAAAAAATAAACTTTTCAATTTTTAAAGTATCATGTTGAAACTATCTGTTTGACAAACATTGTTGATAAAAAATAATGACAGTTCAAAAATACTAAAAAATACATTTTATAAAAATAATAAAAAAAAACAAAATCTAACCTTTTGCGATATCAATCAATGATAAATAAATAATATTTTTATATAATTAAACTTTTTAATTGAGCTAGAAAAGTAAATGCAAATTTGCAAACTATTTAATCTCCAAAGATATTTGAACTGGCTGAATAACAATATGAAGAATAACAATGAGGTGATGATGGGATGGAGAAGCCTGTAAGTCTCAGCACAACTCAAAAACATCAGAAATAACGTAGCACTCAAGACGAAGAAGATGAAAAGATGGAAGGAGTGATGATGATTGTGACGCCACAATATTACTTGCTCAGACTTATAAATAGACTCCTCCCATCTTATTAAGACAACCAATAAGAGAGCGATAGGGATCTTATAAGTGGTTGCTACGAAATGGCAACATCATTAAATCAATTGTCCTTGCGTGCAAAGATGCAAAACATCTAGCAAGTCTATTTGTGCATTTATCTCTCTCCTCTCTCTCTCTCTCTCTCTCTCTCTCTCTCTCTCTCTACCTCTCTCTCTCTCTCTCTCTCTCTCTCTCTACCTCTCTCTCCGCTCTGCCCAATTTCAATATATGCTATGTGCAATTATGCATGTGTGTATGAACGCATGGATATATATTACATCTTATACAGAGTTGTATAAATCATACATGTCCATGCCTTATATTAATCTATTATTAAATATTAAAAGTTAACTGTATGTGTTGTTGCATCTATAAAATAAATAAAATATATACATATGTATAATTAAGGTTTGGACTACCATACCTAAAACCAATGATGAACGTTTGATTTGTCTCCAGTTACATATCCTTTCCTTATTTTTAATTTCTTATATTTTATAAAAACGTACCGAGTAATTCAGCCGAAATTTGATACACACCACACACACACACACACACACGCACACACAAACACACATACACACATGGTTTGATTTGATCTTATTAGACTCAACAACTACTTAAAATTTTGAAATTTTGTTTGTAAACGTATTTTGGTAAGGCGAATAATATAGGATAAAGTCGATTGGAAGAAGGGTAAAGGATTTGCCTGAATTTTTGTAAATAAAGGCTTTTGAGGAGGAGAGCAAAAAACAATTTCAGTTTTCAGTTAGCTCATTTCTCAAAAAGGGTTGGCTTTATTGAAGAGAGGGTGACACCTTCTCATAACAATTGTACGCCTCATGATTTCATTTACTGTAAAAAATTGTAAAACAGAGAATCTTTACAAGTGGTTGCCAACAACTCTACATGCTTTTCGTTATATCTTATTAAATAAACTGCCGTAAAATTTTTAGAATAAAAATGTGTTGATGTAGCATTTCTAATTCAATTTTATTTATTTAACCTCTATATCAAAAATTTTAAATCTATAAAACTTTTGTAATTTACGCAAAATGTGAAAAACTTAGAATTTCTTGCTGTAAATCAGCAACAGAGGTTTAAAATCTTTTTTGAAGTTTTCCAGTTTTTCGATGTTCAAAGTGAACAGAACAAGAATATGAAAATTTATTACTCATATATTGGTATGTTGAATGAAGAAAGTATGCCAGTAACTAGAAATTTTATCAAATTCGTTCGAGAACATTTTCGATGTCGATCGAGCACGGGAACAACGATTGAAAATTTAGTACCAATTTATTGCTTTTGGGAATTAGAAAAGATAGAACGTCTCTCTTGGTATCTGAAAATTCCCGATAATTTAAAGTTTCACGATGCCTCGGACTACCAATTTAGTGTTTTGTAGATTTGTAGAGCGCCTCTATAAAGTTATCTTCAGAGCGCAATGTATACAAACTGTATGCAAACATACTATACACATACAAACGAACATACATACATATCAACATATATATAAAATATAACACAAGTTTATTTGTCATTTTGTATTGGTCCATTTCTACTTTTTAATTCTTTTTTGGTATCAAGCATTTGGTTGAATGGTCATTTCATTAATGTAGAAAAAATAGTTTATTTTTATCTTATATAAAAGATTAAACAACAATGAAAAAATACACTACGAAAAATAGAGAAACTTAATCAAAGCCTAGTCAAGCTGAGGATACAGTGCTATTCTCAATAATTATGTGTATAATAGTTTTTACAGCCCTAACTACACACACGTGCGCGCGCACACAAACTAAATATGTACTTGCATATTTTTTATTAGAAAAGACTCTATAATTGTTCTAATTGGTTTTTACTTAATTGACAGTTTTGCACTACTATCATTAAAGTTTTACAATCCAGTTTTTCAAAATCATCATCGATAAAAGCAACAACCAGATGCGCAAACACGGAGTGAAACATCCAGCCAGCGAAGAAAGAAACAAGTGAAATAACGAAAGATGAAATATCCAATTAAGAATATTTAAACCAGCTTATATATATATATATATATATATATATATATATATATATATATATATATATCGTTGTTTCAACTGAAAAATTTATACTAGCACTTCTTAAAAACGGCAAACCAGATGAAAGCAGAGTTATGTGTCTACATTATTGAATACAGCTTGCATGAATAACACAAACTAACGTGCAGCTATAAGCTGCATCATATACAATGAATAAATTTTTTAACTTATAACAAAGAATGCACAGCAACATAAACATACAACATTGTACAACAATACAACAATAACACATCAACACAACAGCACAACAACGCAACAGCACAACAGCCCACCCGCAGACCCACGCACAAGTTCATCTGTCAACTTGATTATCCATGCTGCCTCCGACTGAACTACTTCATGCCCACACACACACACACACACACACACACACGCACACACACACACACACCGACAAACATCCCGAACACAAACACACACACAGACACACAAACACGCAGTAGATTTTGAGTGGTCAGGCTCGATAAGTTTTTTAAATTTCATTTTAGTCAGCCTTGTAGGATGTTCTGTTTTTGTTATAAAATAAATCTCGTTTCACATTGTTTAGTGAGTGAATGTGTTCAAGATTGTGCACATTACATGCTATAAAACAAAATAAACTTTACAATGCAATGCACATCTTTTGAAATCTTCTACATCGAGCGGAATTAATGAAAGAACAGTTAGTAAAGTTACTCTGGTTCACTAAACATGAACAAAGTTGGGCGAATGACTGAGCATTTAATCAGTCAGCCACATCGACAAAGCGCATTTCAGGAGCACATGGGATTGGAGCAAATACATTATGCATTCAATGAGCTCACAGAGCGTTAAACTACGCACAGGTAAGAAAACAGTAAGAAGTGTTCATTTATCTGCAGTCAGGCGTGTAGCGATCTCATCTCTAAACCAACTTCACTCTCAATTGCATAAATGTTTATTTTTTTCTTTTTTTTTTATTTTTGCTTGATTAACTTAAAATAAATATGCTCTCGTGTCTTCTCGAGGACCAAGTTATCGAGAAGACTCACGATGCACGTACAAACTGGCACTACAAAGAATCACATGAAAGAGAAACACAAAACTAAAATTACTAGACAAATCTTAAACAACAATGTTGAAATCTTACATTACAATAACAACAATTATAATTTACGACTAGCTAAATCAATACTCGTAGAATGAAGACATCCGATAATAAATATCCAACAACGGATAATTGGAATTTTTCCTACCAATAAACTTAGAAACGGAGGAATCCTCGATAATGAAACCACGTAAAAGTGTTACATTAAACGAAGTTGAAGATTGTAAAACTAATAAAATAAGCGTTAACTATTCACTTTAAACAAACAAGGAATCAACAAAGCTTTTAAATTGGATAAAATCACAAACCACAAAATGGAAATTTGTGAAGTCTTTAACAAAATGTAGAATAATACATTTGGCGCAAGAAACATGTTCAAGTCATTTTAAAAAGCCCACACCACCATCAAACTCTGCTGCTTTTTTATGCCGGAAGATTTTAAAAAAGACATAGAAAACGCTGCAGCTTAATTTGAAATCAAAATTAATATGAAGTTTTATATATTATACATTTATTTCTTTAACGTTTCGTTTTTGTAGTAGTTGTTCTTATTCTTACTGTTGTTGTTGTTTTTGCTCTTGTTGTCGTTGTTGTTGTTGTTGAGACAGTGGTGAAAACATAGACGATGAAAAGGCAATAATTTGTAAAATGATGAAGTTTGATAGGAGGGCCAATAAATTAACAAAATGTTCGTTGGTGTGGCTAAAATCAGATTGGCGACTTTTTTTGCTTATCGCGCCAATTTTCGGTCGATTTTGACTTCCAAACGTTATTTTCCTAATTTTATTTGACTTTTAGCAAAACAGGTTGCTCCGCCCACTCCCCCTAGATCCGCCACTAAAAATAATGAATTAAGAAAGAACTGGTACTAATCTTTTTAATAGTTTTTTATATTTTTATCTGCAAAACAAAAATAAATTTTCAATTAAAAAATTTAAATTTTCAACCAAATGCGCTCCGCTCTAAACACGCGATATATTTTATTTCATAATCAATTTAGCGCTTTATTTCATTTTTCATGTCCCTGTTGAAAAAACTTGTTAAAACATAATTTTACAGAATATAATCAACAGTTGGCCAAATCAAAACGTCATATATTCTGTCTATTTTAAATTGTTGAAATTAAATGGTTGAAGAAAATGCAACAAAAAAAGATTTAAATTATTTAACCTCGTCGTTCGTCAGTCAGTTGTTTCTTATGGTGTACATGGTACGTTACGTTACCGATTGCTGCAACACTTTATCCCATATTACGCACTATCCCGGTTACTTGATCCCGACTATCTGTGAGTCTGTGTAAATTAATATATAGCTCGGAAATGCAATTGTAAATTAGGTTAATTTTATCAAGAATCAACTGTAATCGGGATCCTATAAGCAGGAAAGAATGTAGACGGTATCGGTTTTTGGTGATGGGTAAAAATGTAAAGTGTTGAATCAACTAGTTGATGAGCCAAAACAGCGTTTGCTTAAATAAATAATGAAATAAATATGAACAATTATATATGTTAAATATATATTCAACCCTTTCATTTGAATACCATAAAAAGTAACTGACTATTTTGTATTTTTTAGATTTCAACCTCTAAATACTCTACAGTTTCAACTCTTTTCCAGAATTTATTTTAATTGATTATGGCAAAACTTTTTACGCTTAAAAAGCACCGTTACAATGTCATTTTGAGATTGTGAAATGATGAGTTTGAGGCGGAGTTGGACTCTTTTTGTTGTATTGTGACCATGCATGTGAATGAAAGTTCGACTGCTACCAGTTTTAAGGAAGAAGTTGTTACTGTTAGTTACTTGTTATGAACGATTTGAAATTGTATATAATAAATGTTATTCATCTTATTCATCTTTAATTGCAATCTGAACTAAAATCAGTTTTTCAGCTAATAAAGTCCTATTTTAAATGTAAAAGCAGAAGCAAACAATGGCTGCAAGTTTTTTGAAAAATCCGCTCTGTTCAATGACAAAGACTTTCAATTATTACTTAACAATCTTAAATCCGTTGCGTATTCCATAAAAAAAAGTTTTGCGCTACAAGAAAACCTGCTTGTCTGGATGTTCAACTTTAGAAACCATGTAAGATATCTGGCATTGCAATGATTAATAAAAACTGCACAAGTTAAAGATATTTACAAACGCAAACTTTTTGAGCTATCGAAATCTAAATGTGCTAGAAAATCATTCAGTTATTGTTGGTGAGTGCATAGGGCAGGATGCACTAGAGCCGGTGCCTGAGTGGACCTTCAAACCACGAAAAAATATGAAAGTCTAAGAATTTTTTGACTCTCTAATTCTCATGTAAAAATGTTTTGAATAGATAACAATTTTTTTAATGTGTAAAAATGTAGTCTTGTTATTAAGTGTGTTTTGTGTTCATGTGAGTTATTCTATTAATTTCAACAAAAAACATTTTTGAAGTTTTAATTTTGTAATTTTAATCAATTTAGATCTGTTACATCATGGAATATACCAGTTCAAAGAGAGAACCTTGAAGATAGCATGCACCAAATCTAAACTCTATAAAGAAGAAAAATGGAAAAACGTTTATACAAATGATTTGTCGATAGATTATAAAAATTTTAATAACTCAATTAAAACATTTGAAATCAACCCTACTATAGATTTTTATAATCTTTCTAAACTGCCATTAACTAATTTAGATTAATAAATTGCATAAGAGTCTCGTGGCCGAGTGGTTAGCGTGTCCGTCTATCACTCCCACGACCCGAGTTCGAATTCTGCAGTTTCTACAGGTTCATTCGGGTAGCCGACTTCCGGTCAACCCAGCCGTCCATCCTTCCGAGGTTAGTAAATGTGTAGACGACGTAAGCTGTCGTATGTTGGCCGGCGAGATGTTTCAGTGGTTCAAATGCGCGCTGAGTCAAACATCTCAATGGCTTTCATAGACTCAGCGTATATGATGCGGTGCTTGCGCGTGCACATAAAATACATGTGTACGTCGTGTGAAAAGGATAAACAGCCTTTGTGGCAAAGATGGCTGCTTCACATCAATGGATGAAGATATGAAGAACATAATAAAAGATATATAGATAACATATCTGTAACATTGTAAGTGGTTCTGCGTATGTCAGAGCTTCAATAATAAAGTCTAAAAAAAATAATAATTAATTCGTCGAATGCAATATACTATAACAGGAAAAAAACATGAACGATTGATCATTTTTATCATCCTTGTACTCTTGACATAGACTTACGTAATGAAAATTTCATTTGTACCTCTAGATGATACGTACATGATAGTTACGTCTACATACGCCTATCATGTCTACAAGTGTGCACTGGCCACTGGGCTGCATTATACAACTCGCAAGGCCTAGAACTCTCAAACACATGTTTGCACTCATTTTAAACCCAGAAAAAACATTTAAAGCGAAAAAAGATTACATTTGTCAACATCCATTGAGCGATGGTAACATACCCACTAATAGTGATTTTTATCTCCCAATTTTACACTTTCTTCCATTGAACTATATAGATCAGTAGTTTCTTCTATTTGTTAGAGCAGGATTGTCGTCAAAATAGCAAATATCGATAATCAACATTTGATTAAAAATTATGTCATTGGAATCGCAAGGGCTAGATCTTATTACAATCGTTATGACAGGGACGGCCTTAGGTAGTAGGAGGCCCTAGGCAAAGAAAATTTGGTGGCCCCAAGTGACATTTTTTAAAAATGTGGACAAGAAAATTTTACACATTTAAAAAAAAATTAATACGTTTGTTTCATGATAAATTTTTCCTGCGATAATACTGCGATTAATTAAAAATAAAACAGTTAGGTATATAAAATTAAATCATCGAAGAAGGATTTTTTAAAAAAAAAGTTGTTTTATTCTGCATTGCGAGGCCCCTAAAAATCGGAAGCCTTAGACGACTGCCTAGTTTGCCTATGACTAAAGCCGGCCCTGGTTATGAAATATTTATCGTGTTATTATTAAGTTACAAAGTCTATGTTGGTTCAGCAAACACGCTCCCCCGTCAACGTCAAGTGTAAAAATATTATATTTCAATTTCTGAGATTTTTTTCGTTTTGCTCATGGATATATAATATAATATATATAATATAATATATTATATCCATGGTCTTCTACAAATTAAATGTAAACTTAAATTAGCAGAGCATCTCCAATCTTACTAAAAATCCATTCGGTGGTTGATAGAGTTAGAAATGTTCTTATCTTCTGACTCAGACAGGTTTTATATGAGTTGTTTTTCTTAATTAAAATACTTTAAAAAGTTTTATCTAACAATAACTAAACGGAAGATCAGTGATGTGTTAGCTGTATTTAGCTGTTTATTTTATTTCATGCCAGAGATAGAGATATACTCAGACTCAACTATCTGCTATATCTGTTACCATCATCATAAATAACCTTATCTTTACGACTTTCAACCACACCAGACCAGACAGAATGAGGCTTTTTTAATTTTTTTTGTAGTTAAATCAGTCATTACGTTAGTTAAAGTAGTAGAGTAGTTAGTTAAGTAGTAAGTAGCAGAAAAAGTAGTGGCAGTTCCACTCCTCACTTTTTTTGCCACATCTGCTGATTTCAACTTTACTAATTTGCCTAAACCTAAAGTTTAATTAACTCTTTAATTTAACTTTAATCTTTAAGAAAGTAAATTTAAATTTTAAGTTGTTAGTAGGTTTGGAAGTCTATTTTGGTTCAGCAGACATACTCCCATGTCAATATTATATTCTAGTTTTAATTGAGACAGTAAGAATCTCAGTTCATATTACTTCATTCATAGTTACTTCATATTTCATTTATTTTAAATTTAATTAATAATGGTAATGTGTTATCTGTAATGTAATTTAATGGTAACAATTTATTTTATGTTAATCCACTTACAGAGAACATAGAGTACTATACTAAAGCTACAAGACCCCAAGGCAGACATAAGATAACCTTTTCAGACAGCATGGTTGATCAAATTCATTATATATAAAATATTAAAAATAAAAACAAGCAAGAACAGACAGTCAGATAGGTGAGACTTGTATTTATCATCATAATAATATAATTAATCGTGACATAAAATAAATAATTTATTTTAGAATTGCAAAAAAAATAGAGTTGGGGCATTAGGTAGTTTTCTAGGCTAGGCCAAGGTAAGAACTTAAACACAAGTATATATTTTTATAATTAATTTAACTTTACAAGTGTAACTATAAAATGAAATAGAGTTGTAATATTAACTAACAGTTAAGCTTTGGAACTGAAAATGCAAAAATTTATTTTAATTTAAAATTTATAAGTCTGTGTTGTGTAGTACAGAAACAAAATTGCCATCAATTATTAATGGTATAAGATAATAATAATAGCATGCTTTGATTTTGTTTATGTTTGTCGATGGTTTTCTTGGCAAAAGTAGTGGACAGAAGTAGGTTGCCATTACTCGCTGTCAACTTTTCTACTTCTATGTGAGATGGGTAATGACAAATAAAATTATATAAGATAAATAAATGAGTCAAACAAATAGATAAAAATAGATAAATCAATATAAAGTATTTGAAGTTAATGTATAATAATTAAAATTAAAAATAATCCAGAAATAATAATGCATGAAAATCAAAAATAGTAATTATATGAGAAAATAAACCAATATAATAAAATTATAAAATGGACAGGATTGGACATACATGGATATTAAAGAAAATAATAATATTAAAAAATTAAAAATAAATAATAAAGTACTAATTTAATGCAATATACATATAATTTAAACTATGAAAATAAAAATACATAAAATAATATTAATTATAATGTGTTTTTTAATAACTTCGTTATATCTAATATTTAAGAATTAAAAGATTCTATTATTAAACAGAATAAAAGAAGATAAAATAAATGAATTTAATAATAAGTCAGTATTAAAACAACATTAAGCAAACAAAATTCAAAATTAAATACAATTACTTTTAAATCAAGAGTTAAAGATTGGGTTTTGTGAAGTTCGATGGTAACCAATTTCCTGAAAGGATAAGGCACAAGAAAGAAGAAGCATGCTTTGACTATAAGTGCAATGCAAAAATAATTCATCTTCATTACTTGAATGCACTATTACACCTGGTAGCTGTAGTTGTGGTCTAATTACTGTTCTGGCAAGCCAGCAAACTATAACAGCTGATTTACTGATTGATTATTGTTCAACCAGCAAGTTCACTTGGCATAGAGTTCCATACATTTGACACTTAGTTAAATAAGTTTGCAAGTTTTGTTATTTCTTTAAGTACTTGAAGCAGTGACCTATTGCTTTAGTTTTAACTAAACAGAAACGATTATTTTTGAATAAATCTTTTTATTCTTCTTTCTTTAAGTGTTGTTTATCCCATTTTTTGAGACAATCTTTATGCTTGTAGTTCTCCTAGATTAACACCCAAATGCCTTTCAGTTTCAGCATAAAGCAAAGTCTGTTCCGATAATGTAAAGTTTTTATATTGAACTGTGTAAGTCAATCATATGTCCATTTGAAAGCACTAAACGCACATTACCACCAAAAATGTAGACTCACTGGCAGTAAGTGTAAGCCGTGCCAAAATCAGGAGGAGCATGTTGATCATAAAGTGGCTGTTTGCTCAATACTAACACCACAAAAATACATGCACAGACACAGCAGGTTTGTCGGTTACCTGCAGTGGTCCATTCTGAAAGGATTTGGTCAAAAAGTGCCTGACCATTGGCATGATCACCTGCCTGAAAAGTTATTGAGTTCAGCAATACAAATACAACACTCATGTACGAAATGCCTATAAACACCGAGCGAAATGTTGCAGCTATGAGCAATTTTTTAAACTATTTTTTAATGTATTAATAAATGATAGTTCAAAAGGTTTATGAAAGCCAATTTGGGTAACTTCAAATGTTTTAATTAAAATAAAGTTTTTAAAATCGTTTGATATTGTACGAACTGCCTTGTTACCAGATTCGTAAAAATCTTTATGTTTTGCTTTGCGCATGATTTGATGTTTTTAACTATTAAATTGAATTAAATATCTTTCCAGTGCCGTGATTGGCATGCAGTTTGATAGAATGTGTTTGCTTGCTTGCTTGGCGTTGCATGGTGACCCAACGATTTGGCTGATTTTCCACATCTGAATAAACTGGAGTTTGTTGGCAGTTGTTGTATGACGCAATTCCTTGTGAATTCAAATAAGGTCACTGATAATTTTATCGCTGATTTGAATCAGCACATAATTTCCGCAGCCTGAAATGGAAGGGGTCTTTTGTCGATATTGTAGCAAAGTAAAAAATATATTGTTGAGATTTGTTTCATGTTGTCGTTGTCTGAAGATTTCGAACACCAGTTGCAGATCATCATTCTGCATGTTGCTGTTAATTTTTTGTAACAGTTGCTGGATTCATCCAATGAGGATGTCATTTCCTTTTTTGAATTAAACTTTAGAGTCTCGCAAAGCGTCATTCTTAACCACTCTGTTTCAGTGACTTGATGCTGAGTCCTCCGCTTCTATAGGGTGACGAAGGAAATTCAGCTACACAACTGCTAGTAGGTAGTGAAAGGCAGCTTCTTGCAGTCTCTGTTGTCATTACGTCAAGGCTTTTTCACTCGACGTCAGAGAGATGTCGTATGTTCTTAGTTCAAATGAGAGCGTTTTAAGATCTGTAGTTTCCATTGGTCAATGATGTCCAATTTTCTGCAACATGATCTCAATGTTCCTATGAAGATGATCATTTTCTTTTGCTTCTTTGCTTTTGAATTTGTACGTTTTTCCCAAACATGTGAATTGTTCCTAAATATTTACTTGAGGCTTTGGCTCATCATTAAGTGACAATCTGGGTGAAAATTGTTTGTAGGCACAGCTCAGTTCGTATTTTTATGCTTGTTCACTTGTACCATGCTTCGTTGAGATCTATTAGCGTTTGTGTCTTTTCTCTGCTGTTAGCAATGATGCGGTATCATCTTTAGCTTTTGAATTTTGATTTGCTGGTGGTTTCTAAAGATGGCCGCGCTGTTGAGACTGTTTTTTGACTGTTTTTATTGTTGGACTGAAACAAAGATTAAATAACAATGGTGAGCAAGGGTCACCCTGAAGCACTGCTCGCTTCACCGAAATGAACCGACACTGTTGTCAAGTAATCTTTGTAGATTGATTTAATTAGGCCACTTACTTTTTTCGGTACGTGGTGACGTTTCAGAGCAGCTAGAGTGAGAGAATGACTAACCTTGTCAAATGCGTTTCGTAAGTCCAAGAGGGTGAAGATGATTGATCTTTGGTGTTTTTTGGCGTCTTTCAATAGATGTATCAATAGTTGAGTGTGTTCGGCTACACTGCCAACTTTTGGATGGAAACCTTTTTGAATTGTTGTTGTGATAAGTGTGTTTTTCTTGAGGATTTTATATTTATAATAATAATATAATAACTACATTTTGTCTATATATCTTTATTAATTTTTCCAACTGTTTTCATTTGTAAGTGTAAAAAATCTTTTACAGCGAGACCCCCCAAGAGACAGCTGCCCACGAAGTTCAGACGAGTTCGTCGGTCTTCTTGCTGCCTCCTCCCATTCACAAAGTCAGCTCAGTGAAGCATCGCATCAGGGCTTCCAGCTTCTCGAGGACCACTGCTGATGAAGAACAAGTGAATTTTTGCTTACTTCAACATGTACAGTTATAGAATATTAACAAATCTGTTATTATTAGTTTAAAAAGCCTTACCGTGATTAACTGGTACTATTATTGTGTATTACTATAAATATAACGTTTACAAGTTATGCTATTGCTTTATTTTATTAATTGGATTTTAGGATTTTTATATTGATCAGTTTAATTTTGATTAACTGATGAATATATTTTGATTATTTGACATTATTTTCGTAGTTAGATTTTCATGTCTTTTCTGATGAATATGTCCTTGCTTGTTTCATGAATAAAAAGCAACAATAATCATGAAATCATTTTCGACTTGAAATTTTCCACGTTTTTCTTCAAATGTAAATGCGGAATGAGTGATTGTTAAGGTATGTCCCACTGAAATCACCTTTTCACGTCGTTGTTTTTAAAAATTAAATGCCCATTTGATAACAAAATAATCTCTATTTCACAAACTGAGATTATCTTTTCTTCTTCAAGCAAACCTTTTAAAAGCGAATTGAATAAATAAATATTCACAATTTATGAGAGATTTTGATACACCTATTACTTTTTATCAGAACATCTGAATGTTAAAAACATATTGTTTTGAGCTACATAACAGCTTGCTATATAATTATTACAATCTAATAATCTGTCAGCAAATTATTTGCATTCTAACAAGTCTGCATGAAAATACCACAGATATAATCTGTAACATGATTGACAGGTGGTGAGGTCTGGCAAGCGAATTATCTTCACATCAGGAAGGCCTCCATGGTATGATTCGTCAGGACAGTTGAAGGAGGCATTTGTTATTGGTCGGTCGGTTGTTTAGTGGGTTGATTTGCTGGTTAGGCTGGCTGACATGTTAGTTGGCTAGTTGATTGGTTAATTGGTTGCTTGTGAGCATTTAAATGTAAAATAATGTGCACTTAAACTAGTGAGTCGGATTTTTTGAGTGGTCTGAGTGGGATATATGGAATATATTTCATGCGGCTTCGACACGCTGATTGTGTCTAAGCTGGCCCCGTCATCGACATCAACAGCAGCATCAAATGATGTCATCAACCACCTAATCGTAATGACAGAAACATTTTTATAGTAATGAATCATTTATAACAACAACAACAACAACCACAAAGGTATAACAGGGGGAAGTGCATCGGGCAAAACGTCAGTGGCCAAGAAAATAATTGAAGCCCTCGATGTACCATGGGTCAGTCTCATTTGCATGGATTCTTTTTATAAGGTTCGTTTTATTGTTGTTGTAGTTGCCGTTGTTGCTGCTTCTGTTGTTGTTGCTGCTTCTGTTGTTGTTGCTTTTGTTTATGTTGTTGTTTATGATGTTGTTGTTGTTGTTCAACTTTGTTTCTGATAGTCGTTCTTAAAATATGTTGCGTGTTAAGGTGAAGGATTGCATCATTTTCATGATTATTTTGCTTATATAACTCCAGAAATAATTTTTTGTTTAATACTAAAAAAGTAGAAATTCCTTAGTCAAATCAGCTGCTGATGAAGTCGTTAGGTTGTTGACTTGGAAGTAGTTTTAATATTGAATTGTTTCGATAATAATTTGAAGGAGCTGAACAAAGAGGAACTGCAGCAAGCCAAGGATTGCAATTACAACTTTGATCTGCCAACTTCATTTGATTTGGAACTCATTGCAAGCACGATGAAGCGTCTCAGAGAAGGTAAGAACGTTGAGATACCCATCTACAACTTCACAAAACATCAAAGAGACAAGAAAAAGGTTAACTGAGTTACAACACAAGTGTCTGCTGAAACTGAAATTGAAAATGAACATATATAAGTTCCTTAAACTAATTGCTATTCACAAATTTATATTTTAAAATGGTAATGGTTGAAAATGTCATAACATATTGTAGACTGTGTTGTGTTTTTCATGAAACGGTTAGCACATGCATCTCAACATTTTTCGACTTACCAAATCTAAAACTTGCTGCAACAGAAAACGATATATGGAGCTAATGTGGTCATATTTGAAGGCATCTTTGCTTTCCAACCTGAACTTCTAAAGGTATTTTTACTGTTATTTGGTATAATTATTGAGTATCACAATAACCTAACATAATTTCTTTAATTTTTTTATTTTCATTTTTTATTTCGAAGTTTTTTTATTTCCAAACAATCAGTTATTCACCAGCACCATTTAATATTTCATAAACATCACCGTCACATCATCATTTTAGCATCACATCATCCATCCCTTCATCACATCATCACATCGCATCATCCCTCCATCACCATCACATCATCATCATCATCATCACTTCACCTAAACAGTTCATGGACTGCAAAGTTTTCGTCGACACAGACTCAGACATCAGACTGGCTCGTCGTCTCAGGAGAGACATCTTAGAGAGAGGCAGGGATGTGCGAGGGGTGCTGAAGCAGTACATGACCTTTGTGAAACCCGCCTACGACCTGTACATCGACACAACAAAAAATGTTGCCGATATAATCGTACCTAGAGGTGTGTGTTTGGGTGTGTATGTATGGTGTGCGTGCGTGCTTGTATGCGTGCGTGCTTGTGTGTGTGTTTTTTGCAGTGTCGTTGCTGTACGCTCGTTTATCTTTCACGCTTCATTGTCGTCATCGTGATAACTTCATTTTAATTTTGTTGTCTTGTTTGCTGGAGCAAAAGTTGTCTGCTGGAGACATTGATGCAGGCCTACCTCAATGAGGCATGCACCTGTCAATTAACGTTTCGTTGATGGAAATAAATTATTAATTACTTTTGGACAGGAGGGGAAAATGAGGTTGGTGTTAACCTGATCGTCAACCTCATCAACCAGAGACTGCAGGAGGTTGTTGGGCTTCTTTCATAGCAATGAAATTGTTGCAGATTGATGTCGTGGTCTTTATATTGTTATATTTGTTTAATAACATTTAACTAAAGTTTATATTCTCCCTTGAACGTTTTCATTCAACTTTTCTTCACAGGATCATAATGTGACAAATTCTTTGTTATGAAATTATTTCAACGTGCACAATAATTAGATTGGTTTAGAACTGAAAATTATATTAGCATTGTTATTAACGAAGTTTTAAAGATTGCAGCACAACTTTAATCAAATTTATTGTTTAATTTTTGTTGAATGTTTTCTTTGCTACATAAGCTCATCTAAAATTCATATTGAGAAAAATATTTCCTAGCGAAATGAATGACTGATAAAACCACACAGAGAGGGTTCTTGTTTCGATCGCAGTTGAAGCAGAACATGCAGCACCAACTTTCTGGGCAGCCGTCCACCACCGGCAACCTGCCACCGTCGGTGCGCGTCATCGACCGCACCAGCCACATCATCGGTCTGCACACGTTCATCAGGAACAAAGACACCACGAGAGACGAGTTTATTTTCTACTCTCGAAGACTGATGCGCATCCTCATCGAGTTTGCTCTCTCCCTCCTCCCTTTCAAAGTCTCGTCTCCATTTTTTCTACATCTGTGACGTTTCTTTCATATGTTAGATAAAAAAATGTTTACCTGAAGTTAAATTAATTTGAGTTGTATGTTTGTTGTAATATTAAAAATAATTGAATGGTCTTAATGTGATTCGTTAATCAGAAAGTGACGATAGACACCCCACAAAATATAAAATATGAAGGCATGAGGATGAACTCAAACAACGTCCGTCCGTTTGTTTGTTTGTTTGTTCGTTCGTTTGTTTATTTCTATTGTCATTTGGTTATATTGTGCATTAAAATTTTAATATTTTGAGCAATTGAATTTTATTAATAAATAAATACGTCAAGGTTGTAACGTTGATATAGATATACACTGTTAAATATATCTATAGCTTGAAATAATATTGGTTATCCATAATGACGTGTAGAGTACTGATTATGTAATACAATATGTGCTAACATGCCACAAAGAACATCGCCTGCACGAATGAATGAATAATGATCTGGTTGATGTGCCGACCTGCAGATATGTGGGGTGAGCATCTTGAGGGCCGGTGAGACCATGGAGCCAGCCCTGTGCGACGTCTGCAAGGACATCTCCATAGGAAAGATACTTATCCAAACAAATAATGAAACCGGTGAACCCGAGGTCTTGTTGCTTCACTCTCTTTTTATTGTAGTTTTACAGAACTACTCTATTTCCAAGTTACCTGTCAATTTATTAGTTGATCATTACTAATTTTCATTCAGCTCCATTACCTCCGCCTACCCCGCAACATAAAAGACAGTCACGTGATTTTGATGGATGCGACGATGGCGACTGGTGCAGCTGCTCTGATGGCCATACGAATCTTGCTGGACCACGATGTGTTGGATGAGAACATCCTGCTCATCTCGCTCGTCATGGCACTTCCAGGTTCCATCTCCATCATTATTCCTTGTCGACTACTTCTCTAACGTGCTCTTCATATTATAATCTGTTTCTAGCAAAATAGTTTCAATCAAACAATGCTAGATTTCAGTCAATATGAGATTGCATTAGAGCTCGTCCATTGTTTTTAAATACTGAACACAAATGAGGAGGGAAATAATGGTTCTGCACGAAAACGTTTAATGAATAAATGTATCAGGTTTCGCCGCTTTTTTCTTTTATTACATGCGTGCACACACTGATCAGATACAAAAATAAATTTTTTTGCAGCATTTATCTTTTTGACAACATGTTGTACAATGTATGTACACTCATGTTTTTGTAGGCATCCACGCAGTTGCGTATGCTTTCCCGGGCGTCCAGCTTGTGACCACTGAAATTGATAAGGATATCAACGACTCCTTCCACATCTTGCCTGGCATAGGTTTTCTATACACTCATTGTTTATTATATTATCATATTTATTTTTACTTGTAACAACTTTATAATATTTATATAGACCAGGTTGATATACATTGGTGGTGGTTGTAAAAATTTTTATATTTTAAGATATTAAAATGTATGCTGAGCAGAACGAAAAGCATAGGCCATCCAAACAAGTTCTTTATAAGACTAAAAAAATCGCTGATTTAAATAATGGCTGAAGTTAAAAAAATTGATTGACTGCAGAATAAATGGCTGTGGAGAAAAGATTGTGCATTGTTTAGATGCGAGTCAGCTATAGATTCTGTTGAAATGCAACGAACGTGTTGTAAGGCAGAGTTCGAAGTAAAGCAAAAGGATCGATAGTTTAAACAGTGAAAGACAATGGGCTTAGAAAGTTCTGAGCTAGCTGAAACGAGTAAAATCATTACTTCTTTGTTAAAAGGCAGATGAAGCCTCAGATTCTGTCAATAGCCCCAGACGAATTTCAAATCTGAGTTTTTAATTTAAAATAATAGAAAAGATAATTGCCAAGCAACTATTGAACCATCTTCACAACAGCGCGTTCTCACAAAAATTGCTGTTGGGCTTTCGGAAATATCACTGAACAGAGACGGCTTTGCTGAGTGCTCTCGGATGTATCAGTATATGATGCAGTCGACGATGGAAACATTGCCATGATCGCCCTTCTTGACGTCAGTGCTGCCTTCGACATCGTTGATCGTGAGGTTAAGCGAATCATGTCATCGTACGGTATTGAGGGCTCAACTTTGGTTTGATTTGCACCATATTTTTCATGAAGAGTATCAACGAATCGGATGTCGCAAGTTCAAATTTTCTGCTCGCGGTCCCGCGGGGATCAGTATGCTGCATGTATCATCATTAAAATTATTGAAGAAAGGGGCCTCCGATATCACTTGTGTGCTGATGATATCCGGTTTTTATCCAACGAAATCATCACATGATCTGCAGTAAAAAATTACTAACTCGATAAACGTTTTGGCCAATTGATATCACTTAATAAATTAGGGCTTAATGTTAAAAAAGCACAACACATCTGGCTCGGCACCCTAAAAAGACTAAGGCTCATAAACCATTTCATATCATCAAAGAATAATTTATGTATTGTACTAGATTTTTGTTTGTCAATGGAAAATCACGTTAAAATGTTTACAGGAAAGGATTTTATCAACTCTATCAAATTAGATCCATTAGATGTTTGCTCACAATGAAGTCCACAAAAACGCTTGTACACAGTTTTGTCTGCAGCAGAATCGATTTCTCAAACTCTAAAAAAACTATGGAGTTAGTTAATTTATTCCTACAGGACTTTATTCAATCAGTTACAAACTCTGCAGCAAGAATGGTGGTGGGCGTACCAAAATTTCACTCAGTTACAGAATACATGCGTAATGAGTTACATTGGCTGCTGCGGTTTCCGGCAGGGGTAAATTTAAAAATTGTTTTGTTAGTCAAGGACTGTCTGACTGGTGAGGCACGGCTTCTTCTAAGTGAATAGCTGGTACCGGTGTCAAAGATTCAGGAACGCGGTCAAATGAGTTCATCAGGGCATGGTGATTTGGTCAGTCGACGTTCCAATCCTCAAACTTTGGTAGGTGGAGATTTGTTGCGTTTGTGGCGGTTGAAGCTTGGAATCCACTCCTTGTGCAGTTGAAGTCTTCACACTTAATGAACCCGATTTAATAAACTGCTGAAGCATTATTATTTCAACGGTGTGAACCATAGAAGGCGCTTTTGAGGTCAGATTTAGAAAAGAAATAACAAACAAAATGATATATATTTTATTAAGATATCTTATCTTTATATAACATTTTGCATTATTTAAATTTTTTTTAAATTTTTGCATTTGTATTTTTCTTATTTCTTACCATTCTTCTTATTCTACACTTTCATTTTTGTTATTATTTCACATTTTTTACTTTTTCCATTTTTATGTTTGCACTTAGTGGTGTTTCATTTATTATCATCGATGCAGTTGTTGGTTATTAATATATACGGCCCGATGTTTCTAAAGAATAATTAAAAAATATTAAGGTTAATAAACTTCATCAAGATGATAAAAGTCTCGTTAGAAAAATTGAAAAACTCAACTACAAGTTGAATGATGCCGAAAACGCAGTGATCTTTATAAATAATATATATATATATATATTGTATATTTTATAAAAATAGTTCACATTTGCAGTTTGGTGTTAATACTTGATGAGACTTTAATCAAGTTGGTCTTTCTGGTTTTTAGCGTGCTGTGATATGGGATAAAAAGCAATTTGTCAAAAATTATTTAAACTGGGTTTTTGTTGAAGTTAAAAAACTGTTTTGATGCACTTTAGACATTATGTTGGTGTTTTATCATTACGTAATGATTGTAAGCTGTTTGTCTTGATTTTGGTTATATTTATTTCAGGAAATTTCGGGGACAGATACTTTGGTACAGAGCCGTTGTGATGTCTGCTTCGTATAAACATTTGCATTCTTATCATCATCCAATGCCTTATGCTTGAGAAGTGAAGGAAAATTGTTTTATTTAGAGTTGAGTAATAGTATATCAGCAATTTATAACTTTATTGGCCATATTTATTTTCGTGCTGGTCATAATAAAATGTGGTTTGTTGTTTGTATTATAACAAAGTATTAAACGATACTTGTTGATCTAACTAGTGTCTTTGTGCGTCTTAAATTCTATTTTAATTATAAAAAATCATTATTTGTTATACCATACCTATTAAAAATGTAATTATTATATATTGTAGTTATTGTTATTATTATTACGTCCTACCTCGGGGAACCGGGACTCTGGACGCAAAACGAAGATTGATTGATTGATTGTTATTATTATTGTTTGTAACACCGATTTCCAGTTGTCTTACACCATCAAGTGTTCGTGTTGTTCATGGACTAATTGAACTCCGATCGATCCATGTTTTAATGACGGAAGCACTATTAACTCGTCCCAACCATAAAGCAGGGTTCGGAAAAAAGGACCGGTCGCTTTTGTTGTACGCGCTACATTTTGTTTGAAAAAATATATAAAAGCATTTTTTTCGTATTGATTACGTTTTATGTAGAGCGTACGTACATGTACACAGTGTTGCTTATGTGTATATAATGTTTGAATTTTGTTTGCAATTTAATAAAGCGTCTTTTAAATTGTACATTCGACTTATTTATTTTAAAAGAATATCTTAACGGATTATTTTTTAGTATGAAATAACACTTCGTATTTTTAAAAATGTCTAATGTTGGTTTAATCGCTTAATCCGGTAACGGAGATGGTTGACCAAGGTCCGAGCTTCTTTAACAGATTTAAAAATCTAGATTTATTTATTTTATTTAAATTTTGTTGAAAACTTACAAACATTTTTTAGTTTCGTATTTTTTGTGTCAACCAAAATAATGGTGACGTTGAAAATATTTCATTTGCTGAAATAAATATCAGTCGAAATTGTAGTAAAATGTTTGTTTTTATGAATTTTGTAAAGAAGTTCGTCTGTTCATTTCGTCCGTCAAATTTTGTTGTGCTGCCGGTTAAAATTTACGCTCGCAAAAAATTGATTTTTTTTTCAAAATTTTAGATACTTGTGTTACTAAAGATATTAGAATCATTTGGTTTTTCATGTCACGCTTTTGCGAAACGACTTACAGATTATTATTACGAGTAGTCCAGATTCTTTCAAATCCGATTGGACGAATTGGTTAAATGTTTGTCCTAGGGTCAATATATGGATACAAAACAACGGTTTAAAACTAAACCAAAACTAGACTGTTTTTTACAAGTGGGAATATGACGAAACTCTCAAGAATAGATATAAATTCAGTAACTATTAATGATGAGGTCATCCCATTCTGTCACTTCAGTTTCTTAATTTATTCAAGTTTGTCTATGAAACAACACATTAAAAAGCTGTCAGCCGGATGCGTGTTTCAAATCAGAAAATTCAATCAAATCTGACGATCCCTGGACACTTCCACTTTACAGACGTTGGTTCATGCATTTGTGCGCTCACGCATTGATTATTGCAACAGGTTTTTACGACTTGCCTGATCGATTCATGGCGGTACTACAATCAATACGGAATCGAGCGGCAAAAGTTGTTGTTGGAGCTCTAAAATACGACCATATGTCTCCAATATTGAAGGAACTTCATTGTCTAACAGTCGACAAAAGGCTGATGTTCAAAATTTCAACACTTGTCTACAAGTCAATCAACGCGCTAGCTCCATTATACTTGTTTGACAGGTTTAAAAAGAGATCTTCAAAAGCATCTGGAGCACATTTGAGATCTCATGTTTAAAACCTGCTGTAGATCCCAACGACGAGTCTCCGTATATTCTCTCGTAATATTGCTGTTCTAGGACCAACTGTTTGGAATAACTGTCTGCTTCTCTCAGAAATCCGGACCTAAAACTGCATGATTTCCAGAAAAAAGTTAAATTTTTTATTTTCATTATAATGCATTAATGATCAATCCTTTTTGTTTAGGCTTAATGTCTTAATTAACAAACCTTCTCAGCAGCGTCCTCGTGGCAAAAACTGAAGAATATGCCGTTGAATTGCAAAATTTTTTAAACGTCTTTAGTACACACTGCACAGCGCCTGCACAGGCAACATCTACAATCTGAGTCTGGGTCAATTGTCAATAATCTTACAAATGTGAAGCGACTTTCACTGTCTATTTTTTTTGTTCAATGAAATGTAACCAAAAATCCGGCTTCAAAAATTGGTGGGTTAAATAACAGATGTAAAACACGCGATGCAAATAACACCTAGTTTCTTTTATAGAGTTGCTTTTCCTTCGGCCTATGTCCGCTATCCCAAACTATTAATTTTAAATATTATTGTCGAATTTAGTTTGAAGTTTATTTTAAATTTTAGTAAAAAACCATCTTAGAACTTTTTAATCTGATTTAAAAAAAATTATTACTAAAGAAAAAATAAGTAAGCTGCATCACTACATCCATTTTGTTATTCAACAAAACCTCAAAACCGGTAGCGAATATTGCAAAAAATTCAAATTATAACAACGTTGTCAGTGTTACACATTGCAGAAAATTTGTAGTGAAATGTTGTCACTATTGAATTGGCTCAAAACATGCAAAATTAATTATTAAATTTCACTTTGTCTAATTTTCTCATTGAAAGTGTCGATGATCTTTTGAGATTCCTTGAAGAACTGTCTGGTCTTTTTGCATGTATCAGTAGGACAAGAGGTGCAACAAACACTCAACTTCCTGCTACACGTCAAACCACCTTCCAAATGATTCTTCACTAGTTCAGCTATGCCCTGTATCGTTGCAGGTGGCAGTTTCGTGTTTTTTAGGGTAGCTTATTGTTTGAGTTGCTTCAATACTTGGTTCATGAGTTTTTATATTTGAATATTAATGCATTATTGTTTGTATCGAGTGGTGTATTTGAGTAAATTTTGGTGAATTTAGAAATAAAGTTTACAAATTGGATGTTGTAAAAAAAATTGTAATATTTTAACGATAGCGTATCAACAAAAAAAATAACAACAATGTTATTAAAAATATTTGTACTTTTATGAAGGTTGGCCTGTCGTTGAGTGATGCGGCCCGCCTCACAATCTTGCTGCTCTGCAAATCAGTTGTTTCATATTTAAAACTTAATTGAATCAGACGTTTGAAAACATAGCACATTTTAAAAGCTCATTAGCAGGGAGCCTCGCCGGTTGCACTTCTTGTTTTCAGATTCTCACTTTTTTTAATGTCCTCGGTCAAACGTAAAATGTAATGATAAATTAGCTTTCAAAAAATAGCGTGATAAGTTTTTGAACATCGTGTTCAAATTATTAATAAGATAATAGGATAATATATTAATCTCACAATTTTCGGAACAATTTTCGAATATTCGAGATCGAGTTCATAAAGAGTTTCGATGTGGTCAGAGGTGAATGCAATCGGTACAAGAAGGAGTCCCTTGTGACTGCTGGTTTCAAACGATTTGATGACATCTTTTGTCTGGGGACCCAACCACGGCAATGGACCAACCTGTTTAGCAAATTCAGAAGAATAAATGCACGATGAACATAAAATATTCTTCAAAAAGAATGTAGTCGAGTATGAAAATTTAAAACCAAATTATTAAGTTACTTTCAAGGCTTTCAAATTTTTGTTATGCTACCATAGATTAAGCATTTCATTAACAAAATTTATAACAATCATTTGCAGCATCTCTACCCAAAAATTTCATACTTTTAAAACTTAGCCAACATTTTTTCAGATTACTTCGAAACAAAATATTGTTTATCGCGTATGAAAGATATTTTCCGTAGGCTGTTTTGGTCGATCGTAAATATAGTGTCGTACCAATACCAATATCATTTTTAAACAATTGTTCACAACATTCCAATTAATTTTCTGACTGTTCAATATAGTTTAGTTTATTTAAGTATGTTTAATAGGACCAGCCTCTTATTAAGACCAAATCTTCAGGAACGGTACGAGATCAAATCTCATCAGCAAGACTAAATTAGATTGATTAATCAGACCAAAAAGTGAACAAAAAGCCGCTTAATAGAATAAAACATGAATAAAAAGAGGCGCGCTTTTTTTGACATGTGCATTATTTTCATTTTTTTCTTTTTTTGACTTGCGCAGGCTGAAAACGTCATGAAGGTTTATTATAAAAAGTAATAAAAGAGTTTTTTTTTCATGGTTGATCACATTCAGAATGCGAGGTGTACTATTACTGTAACTGTAGTTTTATATTCATGAAATTTTAAAAACTGAAAAACGTGAAACTGTCAAAAATTAGCTGTTGGGTTCATTGACATTGAAAAATTTTCAAATGTTGATAATTTTAAATAAATGTTCAACACGCATAAAATAATATCATGTTATGATCTTTGTTATATTTTTTTAGTTAAAAATAACAACAACAACAACACACGCTTAGACGACATTTTCCCCGAGATCAGGGGTTGCCGTTTGGCTACCTATGATGAAACCGAAATACCCCTCGACGCCATTCACATCTGTCACTCGCCTCAGTATCAAGCAACTCCGCTTTCACTCTGTTCTCCACCTGCTCTCTCCATCCCAATCGCGGACGACACCTTCCTATCACTCCTTCAGCCTCGAACTCCAACGCTCGCCTAATCCCGACCCTTTCATCCCTTCTCAACACATGTCCATACCACCGCTATCTCGATCTCCTTATCAATGTCACAATGTCCTCATTTAGTCCCATCATCGACATCAGCTCTGTACTACTCCTCCTATCCTTCACTTTAAACCCACACATCATCCTCACCATAGCTTTTTCAGTCCTCTGCAGTACACTTTCCTCCTCTCTCCTCAACACACAAGTTTCACCACCATATACCATCGCTGCTCTCACACATGCTTTATATACCCTCCATTTCATCTTCACTGACCATTTCTTTCCACACAATACCCCACCAAGTTCCCTAAATTTTATCCATCCCACATGAACTCTAGCCGTAACAGCGCTCAAACATCCTCCATCCGCGTTCAGCTTAACCCCTTAATAAACAAAGCTTTCCACTCTTTCAATACCACCACTCAACGCCGTCCTTGCGTCCGTCTTTTTTTAGTTAAAAATACATACTAATACTACGCTTCTTGAAAAGAATGTTCAAATTAATTCTCGCCTAATAGCAAACACAATTGCACAGCACAAAATTTGTTTGTTTAAAAAATACATAGTGTTGTATAGAAATTCGAAATAGTTGACGGGATGATCTGTGCTTTGGGCTGGCCAGGTCAAGTCTCCACGTGGCCCGAATAAACGTTCCCACTTTTTTTGACATTTGTAGAATGGTTTAGAGGATTATTTTTTTACAAGTCGAAAAATGTTTTGCACTAATGATTTTTGACAGTTTCACGTCTTTCAACCAGTTTTCAGAATTGCATAAAGAGAAACTGTTCAAATTTTCAGCCAAGGTTCATTTCAATTTTATTATATTTTATGAATTTATGGTAAAAAGAAAGAAATAATTGATGCAAGTAGAATATGAAATTAACTTTTGATTGCCAGGAGAGCAAGTATGGGTGTGAGTGACCCAACCTATCCATAACACTCTGAACAGTAGCTGCAACTTCTTGTGGGTAGTGATCCCCTCTGTTCACGCTCTAATTTGCAAGTTGCATCAAGATTAACAGCATTGGCTTGGCCACTAACATAAAAACACATCTAGAAGAAGGAACGTGAATGGTAGAAACATTTAAACCTTCATGGGAAGTGAATGAGCGGAAAAGAGTATGAGGACATCATTCTGAACGTCAGCTGGAAACTTCAGTAACTCTTCTTCTATGCTTTCCGCAAAGGACTGCACAATGAAATGAACAAACAAAAATTTATTTAAATTATTGTCTGTCGAACGTTGAGATTGGAGAAAGAATAAAAATTTGATTTAAAAATTTTTTGTTACATATTTGTATTTATTGTAAAAACTAACAATGAAAATTACAAATGTGTTTTTTTTACCTTTAACAACTAACATAACTAACGTGAACAATGGAATGATGTGTTGGCCACCTGTCGATAGTTGACCAAATAATTTTGGTAGGATTCCTATTATTTTGGTAGTACCTGTAGATGGCATTGAGACTGCTGCCTGTCGTCGAACAGCTGTACTGAGGGTATTGGGAGAATGCAACAGCCCTCTCGATACCATCACTAAATCATTATTATATTTTTTATTATATTTAATTATTTTATTATATTATATTTTATATCTCTTGTATCTTTATATTTATTTATATATTAATCTCTTGTATATCTCCATTTAATTACTAATCTTCAATGGATTGAACTGAAAAAAAATAACTTCTCCATTTTCTCAAGAGCATCTTCAGTCAAAGGGTTCACATATCGGAAACCAATATAAAATTTGTGAGGAGCTGAAAGATGAAATAGTAGAAATAAACATCTCACACCAAGACCAAAATAAAATGATAATAATAAAAAAATGTAATAAAAAACAATCAAAGTTTTATAAAATAAAGAAGAATTAACATATATTATGCAAATATAGAAAAATCTTCATATAAAAAAAATTAATGGAAAAGAGTAAGGGGACATAATTCTGAATTTCAGATAGTTGCCAAGTAAGTTTAGAGTGCCATGCCTCATTAGGGTGTGTCAATTTTATACCGAAAAATGATTTTTTTAGAGTTTTAAAAACCAGGGGTTACAAAAAGATACATTTTTGAATGCTGAATCCAAATTAACCTTCAGATTTTAGATTTGAAAATTTCAAGCTTGGTAAATTTTATGTTGAAATTTCAGCTAAAATGTTTATTTTCGTAATTTAGGAATTAATTATAAAAATCATCGAAAAAAAAACTAATTTTAATCAATGACAAATTTTATATTTTTATTAAATACTGAAATAGTATTAACATTATATACAATATCTAATCAATGTTATGTCAATAACAAAGTAGACAGTTTCACAGCTTACAGCAAGTGTCAATTATTTCCAAATTTTATGAGATTGTACATTTCCTTCTTGCTCGCATGTCTACCCATTAGTTGTCTGCTGACGATCTCTGATCTAATATATACATCCCTTCTTCCCTGACTGTAGACATGCTCACTTGCCTCTGTAACCATCTTGACACATCTCTCAATACTTTGAATGTGTGAGGGCCAGTCTGGGACTATCATTGGAGTGTGCAAAAATTGTTTGACTTGAGCCGTTGTTAAGCTACAAGTTAGAGGAGATTCATACATTTCAGAATCCCAATAAATGAGTTCAAGTAGGCTGCTGGCATCAGGATTGATCTCTGGTGTTACCCTTTGTTTTAAACTCATATCCCCCATCTGAACATTTTCATCTGCATTTCCTCTGATCTCAAGAATCTTTTCAATTCCAACTCTTCTTTCTTCCCCCTTGTCACTACAAATCAGTGTCTGGATGACAGCTTCAGAATGTGCATGTCAGGTTGATCTTCTTACCAGAGGCATCACTATCTGCATCACCTCTTTGTCTTGGCTTCTGAAAAGCTCAAGCTGAAAAAGGACATGTCTCGGACCATCAATCAAACTATGCTTCATTTTGATGTTAAACCAATTAGGCTGTGGTGCACAAACCTGGTTCAAATGCTGCTTGTACAAAAACACAAAACTTTCTTATGGCTAATGCTTACATACACATGCATATACATTGTGTGGCATGAATGTTTCAGCTTTGCACCAAAGAAAATTGTACTACAGCTTTGCACTTGTAAAGAACAAAATAAATTGCCATTGAAATAAGATAAATTAAACCAGTTGCTGGACTGATGGAGTCAAGAATGTCAACCATGCCCTGTCCCTGGACATGAGTCCACCAATGAATGGGAGATCCCCCTCCTATCTCATTGTACTGCTCGATGACCTTTGGTGTTCTTCTTTTGGCTATCCATGAACCAAGGTATCTGAATAATTTTTATTATAAAATAATTCGCTGACAGTTTTTAGTCTTGAAAAAATTTCTCACTTTTGAAAAGGTAACTGCATAAGATCTCTATCAGAAAACAGCCTCTGCAAAAAATCCTGAACTTCGTGTGCATTCTTCGGCCCACCCATGTTCATCATCAGAATACCCGTTTTGTATCTGGTTCTGCAAAGTGTTGAGAGATTTCAATAAAAATGTTGAAGGTTCAATTATTTAATGGAAACTTACACATTCTTAATTTTATTCTTTTCTTGCAATGTTTCATTTCCGTTTGATACTTGTGAAGCAAATGCCCTAACTGGAAGGAATCCTTTTTATTTAAAAGTTTAACATTGTTATATCATGAAATAGGATTTAAATGTAAAATTTATTTGAAACTAAAATTTCTCTATAAATTGCAACAATTTATATTGAGGCAATTCTTGGTGAATTAATAAACCAGAGTTCAAACAAATCTATCTTCTCAGCAACATGTTGACAATGTAAACACTAATCAAATCATATTTTAATGGATTTTAAATGTGAGAGTTCATTTAGTTAAATTTTTAACTTATTCAAATAGTTAAAAACAAGTTCACAAATTTAAAAAGTGAAAGCGGGCAAAAAGCTTTTCATTTTATTTGGTTTCCAATGATTGCTTTTGAAATAGAAATTACTGTCTGGTCATACAGGAAGGCTAAGAAGGTTGCAAAACGGGCAGTGGCAACTGCAATGACGAAAGCATCAGATAGGTTAATGAGGGAAATGGAATTTGATGTGAGTTCGAGGAAAATGTTCAAAGTAGCAAAGCAGTCAATGAGGGATAGGAAAGATGTTATAGGGAATGGATATGTTTGGGATGGATTTGGCAAGTTGTGCATAGATGAGAAGGAAAAAGCTCAGGTGTGGAAAGCCCATATGGAAAGGTTGATGAATGAAGAAAATGAGTGGGATGGAGATGTGGATTCCGCGGTCACACACGGACCCATAGAGAAGGTGACAATGGAAGAAGTAGAGAAAGCAGTTAGAGAAATGAAACTAGGTAAGACGACAGGGGTTTCGGAAGTGGCGGCGGAACATATAAAGGCGAGTGGGGTGATAGGAATTGAAGTTATGATGAGAATTGCTAACAGTATGTTTGATGATGAAGGTATACCTGAGGATTGGCGACATAGTGTGTTAGTGCCGTTGTATAAGGGCAAAGGAGATGTGAGAGATTGTGGGTCATATAGGGGTGTGAAATTGCTAGAGCATGGAATGAAGGTAGTGGAGAGGGTGCTTGAGAGGAGGTTGAGAAATATGGTGACAGTTAATGAAATGCAGTATGGGTTTATGCCTGGTAGGGGAACGGTGGATGCGTTGTTCATAGTGAGAATGTTGCAGGAGAATTATAGAAAGAAGAAACGAAGATTGTACATATGTTTTGTGGATCTAGGCTTTTGATCGAGTACCGAGGAAGATCATTGAATGAGCGCTGAGGAAGAAAGGAGTGAATGAGAGACTTGTTAAAGCTGTGATGCAGCTGTATGAAGGGGCGAAGACAAAGGTGAGGGTCGGAAGGGAGATGTCGGACGCTTTTAGTGTTAAGGTAGGAGTACATCAAGGATCAGTGTTATCACCGTTTTTGTTTGCAATTGTGATGGATGTTGTGTGTGGAAACATAATGGAGGGGTTGTTATTTGATATTTTGTATGCAGATGATTTAGTCTTGATGGCTGATAGCATGGAAGAATTGCAGTTAAAATTTGACAGATGGAAAAGTGTTATTGAAAAGAAAAGGTTAAAAGTTATTATTGGTAAGACGAAGGTAATGGTGAGTGGGGAAGGTGGAAAGCAAATAATAAGTAAAATAGACCCCTGTGGGGTATGTGACAGGAGAGTGAATGCTAACTCGGTATTGTGTATAGGATGTCAGAAGTGGGTGCATAAGAGATGTAGTGGTGTGAGGGGGGCACTGAAAAAGATGGATGGCAAATGTAAGAAGTTCAAATGTAAGAAGTGTGTTCATGGTGTGATTAATAGGACGGACTCAAGGACGGGGTTGAGTGGTGGTATTGAAAGAGTGGAAAGCTTTGTTTATTTAGGGGTTAAGCTGAACGCGGATGGAGGATGTTTGAGCGCTGTTACGGCTAGAGTTCATGTGGGATGGATAAAATTTAGGAAACTTGGTGGGGTATTGTGTGGAAAGAAATGGTCAGTGAAGATGAAATGGAGGGTATATAAAGCATGTGTGAGAGCAGCGATGGTATATGGTGGTGAAACTTGGGTGTTGAGGAGAGAGGAGGAAAGTGTACTGCAGAGGGCTGAAAGAGCCATGGTGAGGATGATGTGTGGGTTTAAAGTGAAGGATAGGAGGAGTAGTACAGAGCCGATGTCGAGGATGGGACTGAATGAGGACATTGTGACATTGGTAAGGAGATCGAGATAGCGGTGGTATGGACATGTGTTGAGAAGGGATGAAAGGGTCGGGATTAGGCGAGTGCTGGAGTTTGAGATTGAAGGAGTGATAGGAAGAGGTCATCTGCGACTGGGATGGAGAGAGCAGGTGGAGAAGGACAAAGTGAAAGCGGGGTTGCATGATACTGAGGCGAGTGACAGATGTGAATAGCGTCGAGGGGTATTTCGGTTTTATCATAGGTAGCCAAACGGCTACCTCTGATCTCGGGGAGAATATCGTCTAAACTTGTGTTGTTTGTTGTTGTCTGGTCATATTGGTTGTTGTTAATAACTTAAAATTTTGATTGTTAAACTAAAAAATCATAGTCTCCAGTTCAGCACTTAATTGTTGACAAGAAACTGCATTTCTTAACTTAAAAAATTATTAAAAATAGCTGGCATTGGTCACATCACAGTGAATTGAGCTATGACAATCAGCCAGGGTTTATTTATTTAATAATTGAAAAATATAGACTAGTGTCTCTGTCTATCTATAGTAAATAATTATGAATGCCATTTTTAATACTATATAATTATAAATTCCAATTGAACAACATTAATTGCCAGATCAACCACAGCTGTTTAATTTCAAAAACTAATTTGATTGTAAATCTCTAAATCAGATTTGAAAATTAGTTAGTCTCTTATGTCTTAAAGTGAATTTTGTCAATTAAAAATTTATTAAGACTTTAAAAAAGTATTTTTTTACTTAAACTGTTGCCATTAGTTAGATTTAATTAATTAATTAGAATTAGAGTAAGAACTTAAGAAGGTAATAAAATAAACTAATAAGCAAGTTGGA
This sequence comes from Helobdella robusta, assembly GCF_000326865.2. Taxonomy (NCBI): domain Eukaryota; kingdom Metazoa; phylum Annelida; class Clitellata; order Rhynchobdellida; family Glossiphoniidae; genus Helobdella; species Helobdella robusta. Next base: position 364,284 of record NW_008705330.1, on the reverse strand, counting down.
AGAAAGATGGTAAAAAGTGCATTTTAGGTGCCTAAATTATATCATCAATATTCAATAAAATGCATAAACACTCATGCACTAAAAAAGTGTAAATTCTTTTTTCATTTTATTTTTTATTAGTTAATCCGTCCTTAAATAAGACGAAAAACTGAAAAACAACCAACTCGAGGGGACAGCACGGGCCAGCGACATATTACATAACTAATTTAAAAGGAGACTTACATGGATATGTATATAAGAAAAATGGATTTAAATAATTATTTTACCAGTACTGTACAAGTACAACCTTTGCCCCAGTCAGTTTCTCTTTCTAACGATCTCAGAACAAGTTTAAGGGTTGAGTCACACACACGCACACACACGCCCACACACACGCACACACGTATACACTACACACACACGCACACATACAGTGGCAGATTTTTCTGTCCATAAACAAAATTAAACAGGGGTGGGCCAACTACGGCCCGCAGGCCGAATAGTCAACGGACCTGTAATACCCAAGAGACGGGATAGTTCCAATTATAAAAATGAATAAACTATATACTTTAATTTATATTTTTCAATTATTAAAAAATATTTTATATAAAAAATCTACCAAAGCAGCATTAAAACTCGGTTATGTAAACCAGAAAAATCAATTTTAAGGCCTGAAAAAGTACTTCATTTCAATTCCTGGACAACAATAAAGTATACAAGTCATAAATATATTACATTTGAAGCAGTTGTGCTCATCTATCGGAAATCTTGAACCTACGGAATAACGAACACTCGACCAATTAATTAATTAATTAAGGGACAGGAGTGGGCTATCCCTTAATTGTTTATAAATCATGGTTCTTATTGTTCAGAAAATCTTCATCTTTGGTTTAAGTGAGGAAAAGTAATTGTAAACGATCAATGCTGAAACATTTTGAAAAGCTTTGTTAACAATTATAATTCAAACGTTTGATATATAACAAAAATTAATCTATATTTAAAATAAGTTGTAGATTAATTTCCCACAAAATATTTTTTTTCTAAAAGTTATTTGTACCAAAGCAACAGATGAAGATGGGCTTACAGCCGCAACCTTATAAAATGACAACTCTTTATTAACAAATTTGTGAGCGACTCTAAACTTGAAAAATTTAAGAACATTTTTAAACTTTTTAAATAAATGAATTATCCCAGTTTTTAACAAATATTAAAATAAATTTAAATTGATTTTCTTCAAAATATCGGGCTGCTTATTTTTCAGACGTTTTAGATTTGAGATGCAGACTACAGATCACTGAGAAAACTAGTGGACATCCAGTTATCATTATTTAAAATTTTTATTTAATTGATCCAAATATCTTTTTTTCTTTGAGAAATCTAATGGTAGATATCAAGTATACATCATGATCTATAATAACAAAAAAAAAATTTGGGCTCAATTATTAAAGGCGCCAGATCTTGATGTCGCAGTGACTGCAATCGAATGCAAAAAGATCCCCGCCTATCAAATGCAATGTGTGTGATGCGTGGTTTCCACGCGTATTCATGTACGCTGTGTGTGTTTGTCGTTGATACCTTTGAAGCAAGGGCAAAAGAAAAAATTACCAATTTTAATATACAAAAAACACCGAACAATAGTACTGGTTTTGATTGATC